>NC_068990.1:48783407-48796512 GCF_001194135.2 Octopus bimaculoides
TAATAATAATAATAATAATAATAATAATAATAATAATAAAAAAAAAAAAAAAAGTAAGAATCAAATATATAGTGCATGCCATTAATTAGCAAAAATGGCTGTTCCCAAATATAACAATATCTGTTTCAACACACGATTTCACATCAAGAGTTTTGCGAAATAAATATATAAACGTAAAATTTTTATACATTGTTCTTGTGTATTATGCACCTTTATCTACTACATATGTGGAAATTTGTGTGTGTTTGTTTGTGGCGTTGTTATCTAACTCCTCCTACACCGTTTTATCGATTTTGATGAAACTTGACACATGAGAAGAACTCGTGTCTGAAAAATCGATAATAGGGCCCCTGTAAGGATTCTTATATCTACTACATATAACTAATATATTATTTTTAAACATCCAAGGGAAATAACCCATTCCCTCCTGGAAGGGATCCTTATATATACCCAAGGGAAATAACCCATCCATATTCGTAAAATATTTCGTATAAATTAAATTGAGTATGCTTATTTCTTAGTATTTGAACTATTTGAGTTATTTTCGCAATTTATCCAGTACAACCCTTAAACAAGTAAATAGTATTTTCCTAAACAATAGTGACTTATTCACGAATATACCAACACTAGCGCCGCTGAGGGTAATATTCTCTGCGAATGAACAAAAGCTTTTTTCAGAGTTATTTACTTTGAATTGTTATTATCTCATATCTGATTAGCCTGTTATTACGTAACATGCTTCACGATTTTAGTATTTAGTATACCTTATTAGTATTTCCTCCTAAGTTCTATATACTCTAGGAACGTATTAAAACCCTTTTCCAGGCTACTTTATTTGAATTCTTACTATCGGGTAATTAATTTCATGTTCACAATTTGGTTATTCATAACTTATTGGTAATTCCTAAAAACAAGATCCTGTGTAAGACAGTTCGGTATTCTCAATAAATGCACACGTTTTAAGGGCTACATACTTTGTATTATTGTTATTGGATTAGTGAAACAATTATGAGAACGAAACCAAGGAATAGGGCCCGCTTTCTCGGGAATTACCTTGTATGTCAGCTAGTTATTAATAAAATATTAAAGGCGGTGAGCTGGCAGAACCGTTAGCTCGCCGGTCAAAATATTTATCAGCATTTCGTTTGCCTTTACGTACTGAGCTCAAATTCCGCCGTGACGACATTGCCTTTCATCCTTTCAAAGTCGATAAAATAAGTACCAGTCAAGCACTGGTCAATATAATCGACTCCCCCGTCCCCTCAAAAGCTGCTGGCCCTGTGTCAAGATTTGAAATCATTATTAATAAAGTATTAAAGGCGGCGAACTGGCAGAATCGTTAGCACACCGGAAAAAATGCTGAGAGGCATTACTTCCAGCTTATTATGTTCTGAGTTCAAATCCCACCGATTTTCGGAGTCGATAAAATAAAGTATCAGTAAAGTACTGGGGTCGAATTAATTAACTTGCCTCCCCACTCAAAAATAGCTGACTTTGTTCTAAAATTAGAAAGAATTAGAAAGAAAGCTGGCAGAATCGCTTGCACGCCAAACAAGATGTTTAGCAGTGTTTCTTCCAGTTTTACATTCAAATGTTGCCGAGCCCGACTTTACCCTTCATTCTTTCGTGGTCGATAAAATAAATACCAGTTAAGCGCTGGGATCGATGTAATCGACTCGCCCCGTTCCACCCTAAAAAAATTCAGGCTTTGTGCTTATTGTGGAAAGAATTATTGATAAAGTGTTGATATTCTGAAATTAAATACAAGATAGTTTATTTTGATTTTCTTCACTTGCTTTGTTTGCAACATATAGAAATGAATAAACAAAAAAGAAATTATAGCCGATATGCACCTGACTGATTGAAGTTTAGTGTTAGTTACCTAAATTGAGATGGCAAATACTGAAGGAAATGAAACTTGCAGAATGTCTGAACACTTGAAAAAGAAAACATCCTAAGTTAATAAGGATTACAATTATTTTCTTGATTTAGAAATTAAATTTGGAAACTGTTCTATAATTATAATTCTACTTTAAAATAATACGAAACAACAATGAAAGAGTTTATAGCATTACGTAAAATTCCATAACTCATTGCTAAATGTGAGAAACCTAAGAGTGTTGAAGATTATTTTACGTTCCGTGACAAATTTTTTTTACACTCTGTTACCTACTGAAGCTGATGTAATTTCTTCGATTCCACTCAGTAATAGTTCAGCCTCAACTAAAATCGATGTAATGACAAACTGACATTGAAAGAGAGCTTTGTAGTGACTTAAAAAACTAGATTTTGTTTATCAGGCTGAGTAAAAAGTAAACAACGTTTAGAAACATGAAATTCATCACAATATATTTCAACAATGCGATGTTTTAATCGTCAAAATGAGTACAAGTTTGTTTATTCCGGTAACATAAAAATCTGGAGTTCTAGAGCTAATGAAGTCTCTGAACGCACTTTTAGCATTTGGTTTGATTTTTGAACTCCTTTTCTCGCAGGAAACTATCAAGATGCTTGAAAAATTGTTAGTCGGTAGGAGAAATGTCTGGGGAATAAACTGGGTGAGGAACAACTTCCCTCAACTTCTAGACTGTCATTAGTGAAATGTGTGGTTGAGTATTGTCATGAAGAATGATTGGCCCTCTTTTGTTGACCAGTCTAGAGCGGAGGAATAGCAGATTTTCGTTCATTTTGACAATTTCATGGCAACGGTTACTTTTTTGCTGGTGGTAGCTTTCTGGGTAATGGCATCCTTGGCCGAGGCTACCACCTTGTCGTTGTTGGTCTCTATGTTGGTGGTCGACCCCTAGGTAATGGCCTCCTTGGCCGGGGCTGCCACTTTTGCCGCTTTTTCGCCTTTTTATCCACAGTCGGACCTCTGGTGTCCTTTCCTTCCGCACCGGAAGAACCGAGGTTTCCTCCATTCCATGCTGATGATTAGGGCTGATTCCTCTGCGATTAATAGTCTATTTGGGAGCCCTTCTAGATCTGTAAGGGAAGCTTGTACCAGGATTCCCAAGGATTGTCCTTTCCAGTTCTGGGTGACACATCTTTTATCCTGGATAACCTCCAGTTTTTCCTCCCTATTGAAGAGGAGCATGACAATAACCCATGCTACCTCAACATCAGGATGGATATTTGTTATTTCTATCCGGGACGTCCTGCGTCCCAGATATAATGGCAGCAATGCCATTTTGTCGTTCTGCAAGGTCCGGGCGGAATATTCCTTAGCCTTTTCAACCGATTCGAACCTTGCTTCGACCGTAGCGTACCTATTACCTCGAGTCAGGAAGACGATATCCCTCATTACTGACCCGAGGCACTCTTCAATATCTTCCTCCTCGAACCGTGTGATTGTCTTGTTTTTTAAACAAAAGGTTTTATAAATGGTTGTTCTTTCCCTTCTACAGTTCGTAATTTCAGGTGGTAGGGAGAATTTACTTTCCCCGTTACTTTCAGTTATTTTACCAAAAAGCAGTTGTATTTCTGCCTTTTTAACCTTAATAATTTCCTGTTGTTGACCAACAGCAGCGGCATAGTTCATTGTTACTGCTTCTGCAGTTGACGCCATAACGGCACTCAAAATTAATTGTCTACAACGAGGTAAACAAATACAGTTTATACAAATCCTTCCCCCGTGGGGGAGGTAACAAAAAACAATATTACAATAACACTATCCAAGCCGTTAAACGAACTTTCCAACAGCAACAATAAATCCTGCAACAGGCAACAATAAATTAAACTCACCTACAGATCTCTAAACGTTATTCAATATCCAGAAAAAAATAGATGATTGTAATAACAGTCAAAAAAAATATCAATGTTAATTTATTGATGCATCTGGGCAAGTCTACGTCTGTATTATCAGACAATTGCAAAAAAAGTTTTTTTTAAATTCAAAACCCTGCAAAAATCCGCTACAAATTCTTCATTGTTCAAAATGTTGCTTACTTTTTTCTCAACCTGAGATATCTTGAAACGACACAGTGTTATAATATAAAGAAGCGTTATCAGTGGCCTTTGTGTGCTATGTTAATACAAATCAAGAAGAGTTGCTATTTGCTAAATAATTGAAAACTATTACAAAAGTTTCATCGATTTACAAACCTGAAGAAATTTTTCGACAGTAAATTCCTCTTGCAAACATTATTGCAGTGCAACTAATGGAGCACCTTCAATGACGAGTCGTCTTCCAAATAGTTTAATAACTACACAGTGGATAATAAAAATATAGGCAACATTTACGTGCAAAGAATCTTGTATGAATTTTACTAAGACCATGAAAATTATTATAGCTCATCCGTTAAATATACGTTTTAGTTTGTCAACTTTATCACACAAGAGAAGAAGAATTTGGACATCTTTTAATGTATACTAAAATGAAATGGATGAAACAATGTAGTAATCTTGAAAGTAGAAAAACATGCTGTTCGCCTTTCTAATATTTTTAACAATTCAATTGAAGTCAATGTTATAATGAAACGAAACAAGATACCCCTGAGATTTCCATCACTTTCCCGGTCTAAAAGTATTTGTGGAAACGTTGCATAAACATTTACGTTTAACAGAAATTAATCATCTTCCATCACTGAAGTTGGTCATGGGAAACAAATTTTAAAATTTTGGAGAGCTGAAAATACCCAAGAGGGCTGTGAATCAGTTTTAAGTTAATGCAAACAAAATTATTCCAGATTTTTCTGAAGAATTAATGAACTTGCAAAACCACTTTGAAAACCTTGTGTTATATGGTATAAGCAGCAAAATATACGTTCTTGTTTTCGAAAGACAGTAAACTTGAAGTTGTTAGAGTTTCCTTCTCTTTACCTGATTGACTAAGGTTAAGCATAATATACATAGTAGTAGTTAACAGCAAAGTAGAATTCAAATATGTAAAAGGGTAACTCTGAAGCTCTGTCAAATATTGAAGCTATATTTTTAAAGCAAAATCTCAACAAGCACAAAGCACCCAGTATTTATTGTTTTAGAACATAATCTGTTGAATCTTAAATTATCTTGAATATCTTAAATTATTTTACCTTAAATATAGCCTAATACTAATATATGTGTTTGGTTGTTTAATACCTGCATAAATATTTCTTTATTGCCCACAAGGGGCTGACAAAGAGGAGACAGCACAGTCTGATTGGGGTCAGACACACAGATGATTACAATTTAAAAATTAAGATGCGGTTACAATAAAATCGAATGAAAAAATCGAATGAAATACAACACAAAGGACAAAATCACAAGCACACAATGGGGCAGTAAAAACAGGTTACACTCCGATCCCACGAGCCCTGTTCTTCTACCGATACTTTTATGTACAGCCTCATGGCACGTTCACGAGGAGTCTTTCACGCCCAACATCCTCGCTACACGCATCCATCTGTCTTTAAACGTCCTCTCCGACAGGCATCTTCTCTCCAGCCTCACTTTTCAGATGAAAGGTGAAAAATCTCACCAACCCGAGACCAGAGATGATGTTGCCTGTCGCCAATCCTTTCATTCACGACTTCCATATCGCCTCTTTCGCAATTGTTACTACTATGAGAAAGCAATTCTTACCTTCTTTCGTGAGGAAATCCGGCGGGTCAATTTTTATAATTGACTCAGACGACAGCTGTACTCTTCTTGAATCCGACAACAGGTGTTCTGCATAATCCACACTTCAGACACTGAACAATAACCTCCGGACACTAAACAATAACGTGCAGGACGGTTTCCCTATCCTGCTCGCATCTTGGACAGGCCGATGAACCGGGATGACCGTGTCTGGTGAGCTTGTCCCGAGCGGGTAAGGCTCCTCGGTAACACTGCTAGATCAAAGACTTTTGGAAGTTATCCAGCGTCTTCGGCCCGAATGTTCTTCGAAACAAGCTGTCTAACTGATTGTCATCGAGACCCAGGGTCCTTCCCAGGGCATCATCATTTCCAGCCTCTACTAAACTACTATAGTAAGCCGCGGTGGTACCGAAACTGCTGGCGTTGCCCGAGCTGCAGAACTGGAGGACTTGCGGCACTCCGTATACCAGGTACCCAACCTCGACCTACGACGAAACCAGTTTTCTCTACCAACAAAACTAGTAAAGCTGGGTAACATCCGTTTAGCGAGCAGAGACCACACCCGTTCACCATCCAGGTAGAGCCAGAGATGCCTCAACCTCAGCGCATGCTTGCGCATCAACAGCCAAAACATCCTTAACCCACCTTTTAACAGCTTTTGACGTTCTATTTGACGGCAAATAGAACGTTTTACAAGTGGAGTGGAGTTCTTCCACAAAAAGCGAAAGATTTGCCTCTCCAACTTGCTCAACCACGAATCTGGACAAGGAACGACGGTTAGGCGGTAAACGATGACCGATGCGGTAAATACATTAGTCACTTCCGCAATCCCTTTCAATGATAGCCACCGCCAAGACCAGGTCTTGACTAAGTAGGCCACCTTGCTCGATAGCTCAGACCAGTTCTTTTCTATCTGGAGATCTGGACCAAACCAGATTCCTAGCAACTTAACCGGGCCCTCCGTCCAGCGTCCTCCGACGCTATTCGAAGACATCGACTTGCCCCTCCAACCCTGCATAAATCTTATAGCATTTTAATAAAAATTTAAATTGTAATGTTCTTGACTCTTATTTCTTTGCGTGCACAAATATCATAAATATAATTTCGCTATGTAATTCCCCGCCTTCTTCAGAAATTTTCGTAAAAAATTAATGTAGGTGACACTAGTCCACGCAAATTTAATTAAAATCTAAATAGTAATGTTGTTCTTTGCACAAATACTATAAATCTAAATATAATGCCATATAAATACTCGCCTTCTGTAGTAACATCCATAAAAAAATTTAACATAGGGTCACTAGTTCACGCAAATATCTTAAGTAAAAAGATGCATATGCTGGATAGAATATTATAAGAAAATATGGTTAATAAACCACAAGGTCCTGTTTCATTAAAATAATTTGTTCTTGTTTTTCTTTTTTTGGAAAAGGATGTCGTAAACGCCTGATGCTATGCGATATAAGCAGAAGAATAAAAATAAAAGGGATCGCTGAGCAACAGGAAGTTGAGAACCATTACTTTACCGCATCATCAACTGAATTTCCATAAAAGTCGTCTTTGCCTTGTTGCCGAGACTTATTTAACGATTTTGGCAACAAGGCAAAGACGACTCAGGGAGACGAGTAGATGTTTATGTCTGCTCGCGATTACATAGGCGCCTAAAATAAATAGTGAAGCATGATATATGCTGCTAGGTCATACTCGCTCGCGAGTGACGACAAGCAGAAAATGCTATCTTCAATTTTTTATGAATGACTGAGTGTTTAGGGTTGTTCCAGTTCTAGAAATACATCTGAGATCTAAAATAGTTTCAATTAAATAAATTACAGTAATCAAATTGAATAACAACTGTGAAAGTGTAGACTTATTACATTTTTGCCGGATGTTAATAAATAAATATAGACAGTATTTTGCTGCAAAGAATCTTTGTGAAGCTTCGTGTGAAACGTTACAAGTTCTAAACAAAGTCATGACTAAGGTTATAGCTCACCCGTTAATTACAGGTTTTAATTTTGTCAGCTTTGTCGCAAAAAAGCGAAGAATTTGGGTCTTTTATAATGCATATTGAAGGGTGATGGATGAAAAAGTATGTGAGAATCTTGAAAGCAGAGAAACAGATATCGCTTGCGTGTCTGATATTTTTAACAATTTAATTAAAGTCAATCTTAAATTGCAACGATACAAAATACTCTTGGGACTTTCATCATTTTTCCAATCTAAAATCCTTTGTGCAAACAAACGCATAAACGTTTATGTTTAGCAGAAATTAATGATCTAATACTAAAGATGTTCATAGGAACCAGGATTAGAGATCTTGAAGAGCTAAGAATACCCAAGAGGGTATTAAATCTATTATGCTTTAATTGAGCTTAATTATTATTTTTCTCATAAATCTGATTCGTTCGTATTACTATTGCTAATATGTTATAGACACCATAATGCTCGCCATTTTCATTAAACGATGTCAGGACCGAGACATTTTACTCTATGCAGTTTCTACTTTAACCCTATATTGTTAAAGAAAACTGTAATACAGGTAACAAGTTTAAACTAATATAGTCACATTTTCTTCGTTAGATCACAAGCAAATTCATATTATAATAGGTTTGCGTACCAGGGGAGAATATTAAATTTGTACATCTTAATTACTTAAGTAACAATGCTAAGTAGCATACTAATGGAGTTTTGTAGTTTTAAGTTTGTTTTAAAAAGAAAACGGGGTCAACAAAGGAAGGATCCTCCATTTAATTTCGCCCTTCTGCAAATTCGAATAGGTGGGCGCTTTCATAGACCTACGCATTTCTCATTTCGAAAAGTTCTGCAGGTAAATCTTGTTAAGTCTACATACAAAAGGGCATTGATTAATAAAGACAAATTTTTAATTTCTAGTGTATCGTGGGGTACTAGCGGTTCCTAGATGTTCGTCAATAAAGGTCGTTTCACTTAGAATTACTGTTGAAGTTTGTCAAATAGTCTTGGATTATTGAGGAGTGAGAGGCTTATTTGGGTTTCCTTAATGGTGGAATTCATAGTGAAGGAGTGTATGCTAACATAATTTATCGTGTTTAAAATATCTTCCAGAGTTAACATTCTAAATGTCTAAAACACGTCTTCTAGCAGGTAAATACCAAGCTTTAAATCTATTAAAATAATTAGTGTAACCCTTGTATTCATTTCCTTGCACACCCACTCCACATGATAGCTTAATTTATATGCATTGGTCCTTCAATCATATCGATCCATAAAAATAATTATTATGGTTCAGACAAAAGCGAAGTGACCAGATATTTTTTAGTAGTACCACCTCTTCCCTAGAGACACATATTCACTCATACACAAAACTAAAAAGTCTTCAGTATACGTTCAGAAAAAAACGTGTCCAAATTAACTATAGACTTGCGACATTTCCAGATTGAAAAGTTCCATAGAACAATTATTACTCGAACTTAGTATGCCTGTCGAAAAATAGTTTCAAAGTGTTTTAAAGATCAGCTCTTGAATTAATATAAATAATTATAAATGCAAACTCTATTTTGCATACTGTTGGATCAGTTAGATGCATTTACATACTCTCTTATTCTTATATCTACAAACCATTTGGTATTGCGAACATTAGACTTACTTTCTTTGCCAGTAAGACAGGCTAAGAGACCAGGCTGAAAATTAATTAACATGATCTGCGTTTTTCCCAAACGTGTAGAGATTTTTTTTTTTTTATCGCTGCCACTTTCACTTGCCGGATTTTTGTTTTTAAAATTCTGATCAGACTTTGTTTTCCGCAATCCTAATGATATGCTAAACTCTGAAACTGCTACCTTGTAACAGGTTGCCATACGATAGCACACGCTACATTTGGCATTTTTATTCAGATAAACTATTCGTTCTTAAATACCTTTATCATTGGATTTTTTTCTATTGTAGATGGCAATGAGCAGGAGAAACAGAAATATTAGATGAGTTTATGTTTTGTATTTGTAAGTGCAAAACGTAAAGCGAAGAGAAAGAAAGAATGTGGAGGACCAACTTTTGATATCAAAATACGTCCGTTGGCTAAATATTGTGGCGTTAATGGAAACACAAAGCATACATTGAATGCGATTGGTGAATAGCTAATGTAGACGATTGTGATGGTAAATATTGGACAACCTATTGGTTGTCAATCTAGGCTACTGAATGACAATGAAAAGAAACTGTGGTAATGTCAAAATTTATTTTTCATACATATTCATAAATCTACACACAAGTAACATGCAAGAGATTGGTTATACCATTCAGAAAGCAAAGAAAGTCTATTTTATTTCTCACTGATGGTTATAGCTTCAACACGTTCACCAATGTTTAGTGCAGAGAGTTTTAATAGCAAAAAAAACTAAGCAATCTGTTATGTTAACATGAAGAAAGCTCTTGCTGTAGTGAAAATGGTACACTCCTTCCAACTTGACAAAGTGGTATGAAAGAGCCACTATAAAATCAAACAGTCAGTCGTTGTAGGGGTCAGTAGTAGTAGAGTCGTTATTTCGTTTGCAGTCTGATGAACTACTTGTAACGAATTAATGTTGTAAAAAAAATTTTGTTAAAAAAGTTTAAATAAGGTCGCTCGGATGTGGAATCGAGTGGCCTTCATTCCATTTTTCATTATTCATACCCATGTTTTCTATTCGTTTTTCTTTTTGCTCCCACTTATGTGTTTGTCTGTCCTTGTATCGTCCTTCTTTGTAGGCCCCATGTGGAAAGAAGTGTTGAGATTTTCCTTTGGGGCGGTGCTGATTCCCAGCATCACCCATGGAAGTTGATCGATCCAATTGGGCCCGTTAAGTCTGGTTGCTAGTGAAATCTCTCCACTAACCGTTGGCCTGTGGATGATAAGCTGTTGTGCGCTTCATTGTGATTCCATAAAGGTCGCACATGTCATTCCACATCAGATGAAATGCTATCTGGGGCACCGAAACGGGCAACCCAGTTTATGATGAATGCTCGGTTGACTTCTTGTGTTTCCGTGCTGAAGGACAACCTCAGGTCAGTAGGTACAAGCAGCCCTGTGAAGGTGGTAAGGGCCGACAAGGTTAATGTTGACGTAGCTAAAACGGGCCTGCGATGGTTCATAGTTGCCGAGGTGTACTTTGGTGTGCCGATGGACCTTGGCTTGTTGACAGGGGATGCAGGTCTTGGTCCATTCCCCAATTGGCTTGGCACGGGACCCTGTGTGAACACACAACAGTGTAAGTTTAACACTATTAACAATTAAAGCTGAAACCTGAATGAAATAATTGCCGCGCGTTGAGCACATCCAATCATACGTGGTGGGTGGGGGTGGGCGTGCTCGCGTGCGTATGTAAATAGATAGATAGAAAACAGTATTAAAATAGTCTGATACAGAAGTAGCCGATTGTATTTCCATTTTGCACATATAAAGTGCATTAAGAATACTCACGTTTTGTAATGAGTTGATATTTTCCAACTTGCCCTCAAAAAATCGTGGCATACTGAGAACATAAGTGTATTGCAACATAGTGTTGTTAAGACATCACCTTCTCGACAACTGAAGTGCTTTACTTTGAATCTTGTACTCCCAACACAGTTACGGAATAAGAAGGGACAAAGAGCTCGGCTTGTTGGTGATGTTGCCGTGGTAATGATGTAGTAAAGGTAGAAGTGAAACATCGAAATGACAAAAATAATCGGAAAAGTTAAAGGATTCTGTTTACTGTCCCTTATCACTTCACTCCACCACCACACACCCCGACACACACACTCTGTATGAAATGACATGGCTATAACTGATTGCTGACAAGATGTGTAGTTAAGAATTGGTTTGGAACCTCGTAATTCCAGTGTTGATCCTACTATACTACACCTAAGCTAAGTGTTATCTACCACCACTTTTACTAACCAATGCCTTGTGAATGGAATTCAGAAGAGAAAAGCAGTACGGAAGCCCTTCGTTCGTGTGTGCGTGTGTGTCTGTACGTGAGACAATTTGTGAGTATTTGTATAAATAGAGAACAATTCGATCATCTTTCATTAAATGTTTTTCATATTTCTTTATTAGTTCTTTTATGGATGTTTTCAACGCATATATGAAGAGAGAATGTTTTAAATGTAATTACGTACACGGTAATAGCATGACTGAAATCAGAAAAGGAGTAAGAAAAAGGTTCAGTACCTTAGGTAGAATAAATATTTAATATTTAGAGTTATAGTCCCCGCAGATACTATTGTGTTACTCTGAGTTCCATGTCCTTATCTTTAAACATTCTCCGGATGGAACTGGTTGGTGGAACGATGAAACGATGTGATAATGTGTGTGTGTAATGCACATGCATCGATATGCACGCAGACTACAGGGATAAGTACGAATACTCATATTAAGTTAAATAATTTACCGGGAGTTTCGTGCAGTGAGTTGGTTGCTAACTCAGTTTCATCAGCGGAAGAAAAGAATGAACATATACTGTTGTTTGTTTCTTCTCGAACCATGCTTAGCTCATAAGGGCCGGTTCCCCGGTTTCATTGGCGTATAGTTCCCCACCTGGACGGGACAGCGGTCCGTCCCAGGTAAGCTGCTAGATGCAGGAGGAGAGAGTGAGAGAAAGTTGTGGCGAAAGAGTCAGCAGAAGTTTGCCGTTACCTTCTGCCGGAGCCGCACGGAGCTTAAATGTTTCGTTCATAAAGTAACCCTTTACCCCTTATTGTAGTGTGGTGGTGTATGGGTGTATACATACATACGAATATTTATTTATATCCGCATATAAACGTCTTGATACTTTATTTAGTCTTTGTATTATTTATATACACTCCATTTATATAAGTATATATAGGTATGTGAGTATGTATGTGTGTGTGTGTGTGTGTGTGCGCGTGTATGTGTGCACGTATACAAATATATGAATGTACATGTATGTCTAATACTCATGCCTAATTCATTTGACAGGTTAATGGTTGTCCAACCGTAGCTAAGCCAAGACAGTTTAAAACAATAGATGACCAATTAGATGAGGGGACTGAACAGCAAAAATTACCCCTCCCCACTACCAGCAGGATTCTAACTTCTCCATAAGCAGAAAAATAACCGAGTAACTCATCGCAGGTTTACGGAAGTCTGGACATTATTGTAACGATCCTCACGAAATATTTTTTTATATAAATTCCTCCATTGCAAACAGGACTGACACGTACGTACCCCCACCGTTTCGTTTTCCTGTCTTGTTTTCCGTCTGCCACTATCCTCTATGGAACAAATTTAATTTGTGACCGTGAGAAGAGCCATTTTAACGATGCGTCCTGCCCTAACTCTTCGAAACGCCAGTGTTATAATGGTGGCAGCTGATGAAGGATACGTTCTCTATGTGGCCTGTATGTTTCTTGTACCTTGTTTATCATTTTGTCCATGTTTTTTTTGCAACGTCATGTACCCAGATATGCATCTATATATACATGTAGATGAAGGTATGTACATACATGTACATATATATGCATATACTCATATATTATTTTTATCACACGATCGAACGCACGCGTTACCTTTGCAAGTAAGTTTTGAACTTTA
>NC_068990.1:48798776-48800201 GCF_001194135.2 Octopus bimaculoides
ATATATATATATATATATATATATATATATAAAGAGATTTGTTAGTTCGTTACATTGTTTTTATTGTCTGGTTATCTTATTTATTGTATGTAACAAATTACGTTACATCTGGCGACGAGGTTTTCGAAGCTCACGTAGGTTATTTAGGAATTTGTTCGTGATACAACTTGTTAAATAATGGAAGACATATCAGCTTCCATAGTTCAGTTGCAAAAGCAACAACAAGAGCAGCAACAGGAGTTGCAGAAGCAACTATTACAGCAACAACTACAACAACATTTATTGGAGCTACAGTCAAGAAGTCCAGTATTCGCCAGACGGCCTTTCGAACTCGATTGATGAATTCAGTTATAACCCAGAGGAGAGTATAACTTTTGCATCGTATTACAGAAGGTACGGGGAGATTTTTAAGCAAGATTGCAAATCATGGTCAGTCGAACAAAAGTGAGATTATTATTGCGAAAATTAGCTCCATTAGAGCATGAACGTTACTATAATTTCATATTGCCCAAAAATCCCAATGAAATTTGTTTTAAAGAAACAATAGAATTACTGTCTAACACACTGGGTGATAAAACTTCTCTATTTAACACTCGAATGGAGTATCGGAATATAAAGGAAAAAGAGAATGATTTTATTACGTATGCAGGAACAATCAACAAAATGTGTGAAAGTCTCAAGCACAAAGAACTTACATCTGAGATGTTCGAGTTTCTTATTTTCGTACAAGACCTTACAGCAAGCAAAGATACAAAAATTCGGGCAAGAATTCTTTCTAAATTGGAACAAGCGAACCAAGATCTAACTTTACAGTCCGTGGCAGAAGAATGCCAAAGGATGGTAGAAAAAATTCAAGAAAAGGATTCCTCAAAAATACAGATATGCCGACCAGAAAAGTACAACCAAAAAAGAACGCCACATCCTAATGTTATGGATGTGGAGGTATACATTTCAGAAAAGACTTTCCATTAAAAAATAAAAAATGCTACAGTTGCAAAAGAATTGGTCTCAAGAGTTCATGCTGCAGAATAAAATTACGAAGGTCAAACGTTAAAAATCCTAGAGTGCTCTCAACAGAAACAAAAATCAACTCCCAAATAAGAAAATTAGTACACGTAAAAATAAATGGAATACATATTATTTTGTATTGTGTTTTAAATTGTATATCAATTTTATTCTTACTTTTACTCAATTGTATTCTTTTATTCTTTTATTTGTTTCAGTCATTTGACTGCGGCCATGCTGGAGCACCGCCTTCAGTTGAGCAACTCGACCCCGGGACTTATTCTATGTAAGCCTAGTACTTATTTTATCGGCCTCTTTTGCCGAACCGCTAAGTTACAGGGACATATACACACCAGCATCGGTTGTCAAGTGATGGTGGAGGGACAAGCACAGACACACACACAAATATATATATATATA
>NC_068990.1:48805689-48806812 GCF_001194135.2 Octopus bimaculoides
ATCTATCTACCGTGTAACGTTTCTTCATTCAACAGCTTTTGTGAAATAACATTTCTAAACAGGATGCTTTACAAATTTGGCATCATTCTCAGATTACTCCCTCATCTACTAGCAAGCCAAATTTCCTTGAAATCTTTCTTCATCCATCTATCCAGATTCAAAGATAGCTGTATTTTTAATCTGTTACTTTCTTTCTCTTCCTCTCTTTCTCTCTTTCTTTCTTTCTTTCTTTCTTTCTTACTTTCCCTCTTTCATTCTTTCTCCCACCCTTTCTCTCTCTCTTTTCTTTCTTTCATTCTTTCTCTCACCCATTCTCTCTTTCTGTCTTTCTTTTTCCTTTACTTTCATCATATAGTATCCCCTTAGCTAGATCTACTAATGACTTGCTATACTAAGACACGCGTCATTAGTGTCTCGCTCTTGAGAACTTAGGAGCAGGAATGCTTGAGTGATATCCCCACACATGAACTTCATTTATTTCTCTTATCACTGAAATCAAAAGTTTCCTTCCAGACCAATTCACTGTAGCTTGCAATTAGGAGACTCTCACCGAAACAACATTCCTTCAATCATTGTGTGCCACAAAGTTGAGTTATATTTCCCATCCTCTTCCTTCAGTCCAACAATAACTTTCTTACCCAAACACACTCCTACACAGTCGATACCACTCTTTGCTTATTCTTAGCCTTCCTCATACAAGTGTCATCCAAGCACAACCTGAGCATCTCTTACTGGAATTGCTTTCATGAGCAAAGATTTCTAAAACATCCTCCAATGGCAAAATGACAAAATGTCATCTTTAACAGCTCAAAATTGCAATAGCCACATATCACAGAAACAGCTTTGTACCATCCTCTATCAGCACATGATTGGCACACAAAGCTTAAAAATTAGTTGCAAATGCTAGGCCTTAAAATCTCTGATAATCTCTCAGATGGTGTTACATATATGAGGGTGGGCTGAAAAGTTCATAGATCGACTGTGAAGAAGTGATGCTCGAGCTGTGAAATCTTGCATGTATTAATTTAAAATCTTCTTATTAATAACTACATTTCTTTCCAGGTAGGCTGAAAAGTTCATAAGTCAACCGTGAAGGAGTGATGCTAGAGCTGTGAAATCTTGC
>NC_068990.1:48806822-48810029 GCF_001194135.2 Octopus bimaculoides
GAAATCTTGCATGTATTAATTTAAAATCTTCTTATTAATAACTACATTTCTTTCCAGGTAGGCTGAAAAGTTCAGAAGTCAACCGTGAAGGAGTTGATGCTAGAGCTGTGAAATCTTGCATGTATTAATTTAAAATCTTCTTAATAACTACATTTCTTTCCAGGTAGGCTAACATCTAACTGTCTGAAGAAGACTTCAAAAGTTACTAGTTGCGACTTTTCTTGAAAATAGATAAAATTTGGCTCTGTGGTCTCATCAAGTGCTGGCAAAAAAAGGGTTTAACCCCCAAGAACATTCATGCTGACACGGTTAATACCTTAGGGGATGACACTCCAGCTTTATCAACAGTGAAAAGTGAGCAACTGAATTTAGGAGAAGAGAGTATCTTGAAGATGACCCAAGGTTTGAACGTTCTGCAACTGCCACCAACGAGGGATAAATTTGATCATGTTCACCACATGGATGACATGGATGACAGGTAGTTGATTATAAATTAAATAGCAATTGCTATTAGTATATCCCATGAGAGAGTTGAAAATATTCTGCACAATGAACTTGGCATGACAAACGTTTCTACTCAGTGGTGCCACGTCCTTGACATCAGATCAAAAGTGCACCAGGCTGGTCATATCAGGGGAAAATCTGACAGAGTTTGATGCAGATCCAGCCAGCTTCCTTGAATGTTTTCTAAGCCAGGATGAGTCTTGGCTTCATCACTTTGAGCCAGAAACAAAGTGACAGTCCATGCAGTAGAAACACCTCTCCTCACTTGCTCTGAAGAAAGCCAAGGTTGTTTCTCCTGCATGGAACGTGATGGCACAGTTTTTTTTTATGCAAAAGGCATTCTGCTAATTGACCATCTTCAAAAGGGCCACACTATCAATGGAAGCAGTTAGAAAGGCTAGCAAGACCAAACTCCCAGGAAAACTAATGAAAGGGGTTTTGTTTCATCAGCCCAATGCTCCAGCATACAAGTCCTTAGTTTCAATGGCTGTTGTGCATGACGGTGGTTTTGAACTGGTTGATCATAATTCTCCTAATTTGGCCCAATCTGACTATCACCTGTTCCCCAAGATGAAAAATCACTGAGCTGGGAACCAGTGTCACAGGGATGATGATGTCATATCCATTGTTGATAACTCTTTTTGACCAACAGGATGAAAGCTTCTTCATCTATGGAATCCAAGCACTGCAACATCGAAGGAAGAAGTGTGTGGACAGCAAAAGGGACTGTGTTGAAAAATTAACCTCATTTGGTCACATTCCATGAGAGTTTATAGATCAGCCAACAAACTTTTCAGCTGACCCTTGTATATCATTTCAAAAAAATAAATCCAGATTTCCTTTTGAAATCAAAAAATATACTTGAGACTCAGTCATTTAAGGCTCCTGTTCAAAGCTCAAATGTGATCCATACTGAACTACTGTTCACATATTTGAGACATTAGTACTTCTACACTTGAAAACAGCCTAAACAGTAGCCAAAAGAAGGTTAACTAGCTGATTGGTAAAGTGTTCCAAGGAAACTTCTATAAGGTGATTCGACCTGATGTAACAGTCAAATCTCCTCCATCCAAGATCTGTTGTCTTAAATAAGAAGGTTATATTAAAAGATGAAATCCTTATTATACAAAAAGACTGGACGATCACGAATAGAATGCTATTAATTGACAAGCTTATTACTGCCCGATATTTTCATGGAAATTCAAAGTTAGAAAATTTGCCTCCAAATATGCCAGGAAAAGACAGGTTGCTAAAATGTTTCCTGAAAGACAAATAGATTTGTAAAATATAGTTTTAGTTATGATTGATGGTGCATCTAATATGGTAGGCTGAAATGTTCATTTTGTAAAGCATTTTCTTTCAGGAAATATGGTGCACAAAAGTAGGCTTTAAAGCAGTCAGTTGGCAATGGTTTACTAATTACAATTATAAGTGACAGTTAAGTCATGGTCAAAAATTTGTTGAGTGTTTAAGTTGAATCAGACTACTTTTATATGTAAAAAGCATGGAGCATGATTTTCTTCGGCTGAATTATTGTATTTGCTAGGTAAACTTGTTTTGTTTTCTTTGACATTTTGTTGCATTTGAATGAACTTAACATTATACTGCAAAGTTTTTGGAAATAAACTACAGAGTTGTTTAGCTTGATCATGAATTTTGAGAGCAATCGCAACATATTTTGATGTTTGTCTTAAAAGGGAATAATTTTTTGGTAAAAAAATCAACTCTAAGAATTTTGAACAAAGAAAACAGTTTATAGACATGCTAAGGGCTGAGACTGGGAAGTTTTCTAGATTTGTGCAATTCAAGGAGTTAAAGATAAATTATAAACTTATAAAATTAATAAAGCAGATATCTGAAATTAGATGCATTAGAGTGGCAGGAATTAGATGCATTAGAGTGGCAGGAATTAAACATCTAGAAATGCAGTTGACCAAATTTCAATTCAACCATATTTATAAGCAAAAATTCTTTATGAATTCAATATCATTTACAAGAAATTGAATGCAAACAAGTATAAGTAATCATAAGTAATCAGTTACACTCTGGACTTCTGAGAATGTGGAACTGTGTTCCCAAATCTTTTTGTGTTCTTAAAATTCATTCAAAATAACTCCTAACCAATTTCTTGTAAACATATCCATCTTTTGTCTCTTACTTGTTTCAGACATTAGACTGCGGCCATACTGGAGCACTGCCTTGGGAAATTTTTGTCAAATGAATCAACCCCAATACATTTTATTAAGCCTGGTACTTATTCTATCAGTTTCTTTTTGTCAAACTGCTATGTTACAATGTAAACATATCAACACCAGTTGTCAAGTGGTGGTGGAGGACAAAGACACAAATGCACACACACATATATAAAGAACGGGCTTCTTTGAGTTTCCGTCTACCAAATCCATTCACAAGGATTTGGTCAGCCCAAAGCTATTGTAGAAGACATTTGACCAAGATGCCATGCAATCCAAAGCAATGTGGTTGGGAAACAAACTTCTTGCCACACAACCACACCTGCGCCTATTAAACATAATTCTCGGCATTAAATAATACATAGAATGAACAAGAGATGCAGAATGTGTGATGAATTGAATTGAGTTTCCTGATAAATTGAATTGCTTCCTGCACACTCAGCAACAAAATGTCATTAAAGTTAAATTTTGACATTTCAACATATTTTCTTTTCTACTCTAAGCAAAAGGC
>NC_068990.1:48810500-48813351 GCF_001194135.2 Octopus bimaculoides
AAACCACTAAGTTACGGGGACGTAAACACACCAGCATCGGTTGTCAAGGGGGGACAAACACAGACACACAAACATATACACACACATACATACATATATATACATATATACGACAGGCTTCTTTCAGTTTCCATCTACCAAATCCACTCACAAGGCTTTGGTCGGCCCGAGGCTATAGTAGAAGACACTTGCCCAAGGTGCCACGCAGTGGGTCTGAACCCAGAACCGTGTGGTTGGTAAGCAAGCTACTTACCACACAGCCACTCCTACTCTTGATTTTATAAATATATAAGAAAAATAGGCTGCTCTCTATGAGTGTTTTACCAACCATTGAAATACATATACTCATGTAAGTAATACTTCAATCACAGGATTATTGAAAAAAATAATATTCTGACAAACCAAGCAAAGTTCAGTATTATTGAACAAAGGAGACTTGTATGTTGCATGTTGTTGTTGTGTAGCTTCATGTAAGCCTTTTTTTTTTTTTTGAGAAGACAACTGGTTGAAAACTTAAGCTCTGAACCTTCTATCCATTTATCTGTGTATCCCCTACATTTTTAAGACATTAATATGAGATTAAAGAGAGATGTGATTATTATTTCTTGCTTGTCCAATGTCCATAGAGACTCTCACGTTGCTTTGTAACCCTCATCCTTATTTGCTACCAGGGGGTGACTGGCAAATTACGATAATCTTTGTGGTTGAAAACATTTCGAAATATATTTTTTTATTTAATAACATTCCATTTACAAAATCAACTAGAGACATTCTCATTTGATGCATATATGAGCTATTTACAGAGACATTATTTTGATTCTCAACATTTTAATTAACCTGTGTCATGTGTATTGCTTTGACCAATCAGTGACTGGTAGCCTGTGCAGCATAATTTTTCATTAAAATCTATTCTGCTCTCTTTTTTTCTTGTTTAATGTATTTCGTTCTATGTAGGCAATTTTGTATCTCTTCTGTTATTTAATCTACCAGCAATCATGTGTCAGATGTTATTTTGCTCGCATTTGATTCTCTCTTGGAGGCAATTAACTTCTATCTCAGCCTAGCCTCAATAGAATTTTCACCAGTAAATGTGAATCCATTTAACTGACTTTTGTTTGTAAGTTGTCCATTTATCTGTTGCATATATTTAACTTCACAACAGAGATGATCTTACTGACATGAAAACTTGAAAACGTCTCTGTACATTTTCACATTTTACAACATAATCTATCCAATGACTTACCAATGTACATTTTCACAAGCACATTTGTGCTTTGATGTTGCAAATCAGTACCTAGAATTTTCCATGTTTGAATTCTTTAATATGCACTCGCAAACTGCATGTTGCAGAATTACTTGTGGGAGGTGCTTTTTTTTTTACCTAATGAGATATGTTGAGATAATTTTCCCTACAACTATTTAGAAAATTAAGGAACACTTATATACAACAGAAATTTTGTTGTGTCTTTAAATTTTCTATGACAATTTTTGTTGTAATCATTTTAAAGCATATTCTTATATCTAAAGGCATAATGGCATTTCATTTATAAGATGAGCTAGAGAAATTCAGACGTCGTCCATTACATCTGAACTATTAAACAAAAGCTCAAAGAGTTCATGGCTATAAAATTATTTATAAAAAAGATTAGGCTTGTCAGAAGATATGTAGAAAAACATGAATACTTGTATGAAGTAAAGAAGTAGAAATTCTTACAAACAAAAGGTGAAAGGCTAAATTATTTTGATATATTAGAGAATGAGAAACTAAAAATAGAATGGACGATTAAAGTTTTTAAAAAAGCTACTTCAGAGGAATTATTAAAATATTTAGATTAAACCTTGATGTGAGTAATACAATACAGGAAGATTTAATTGAGTTGAATAATACAAATCCACAAATAGTTCAGAATAGGCAGGAAATGCTCACAATCTACAAGAGAGAAGACATATATCTTTTACCCTGAAGGGAAAAAAAAAACAGATGGAAATCAAAGATTGCAAAGTTGTTTAACGCATTAGGCATAACACAGAAGAAATTCTATTTAAAAAAATTCTTTTCAGGAGAAATAATGGCAGAAAATACATTACCAATGGATATCTTAAAAACATGAAAGAACATTGCAAAATTAGTTATGAAAACATATATCTGCGTTCCATATTCCTTAAAGACACAGGTTAAAAAGAAGAAGATAATAATAAAGAAAAAAGGATTGGTTGCTTTTAAAGAATAATTACCTGTAAAAAAGTGTAGGGAAATGGAAGCTAGCAGCAAGCAAAATATGGGTTGGTAGGAAAGTGATAAGAAAAATCAATATATGCAAGGAAAGTAGTAGCAAGGTGTTAAATGTGTTGTAAGCATATTGAAATTCAGTCACTTAGTATCTAAGATCAAAACAAGTTGCGCAAAATGCAAATAAATAAAAACAGGAATTAGAAGATTGCTGTAATTTTTCTATTCTGTAATACATACATACATACATACATGAGCACATAGAGAGAGAGGGGAGAGAGAGAGGGGGGGAGAGAGAGAGCGAGAGATTGATTGGTTTATTTTGTTCTCTGAATTAAATAAGAAAACTAAGGAAATAGACCATAACACAATCTTTCAGCTAATGAGAAAATCTGTTACAGCACTAACATTTTCTGCTTCATTAATACAATGATTTGAAGAAATCTAAAAGAATAAACTGAACATTTAACTGAAATTCAATTTAAAATTGTGAAATACTGAAACAAAGAATAAAACACGATAAAACATTTGATAAACATAATAAACAATTGAAAATTATTAAATTGAATCAGCCTCAGAATATTGTATTCCCAAAGTACCATAGATTAGCTTCATTACTAA
>NC_068990.1:48813596-48817770 GCF_001194135.2 Octopus bimaculoides
ATTGCTTCTGTGTTATGCCTAATGCATTAAACAACTTTGCGATCTTTGATTTCCATGTTTTCTTTTTTTTTTCCTTCAAGTTAAAAGGTAAAATTTCTTGGATCACTGTATTAAGTGTACTGGCATGAACTTTACCATTTGTGATTCATACAGCAGGCATCCCGACATTTTTCTCTCTAATCATTTACATTATCACACCTATCAGTGTCCAGTCACTAAAACTATGTCTATATATGCACGCATGAGCGTGCGCGCGTGCATGTGTGTGTGTGGGTGGGTGGGGGTGTGTGTGTGTGTGTGTGTGTGTGTGTGTATTCATACATGTATTTCCTAGTCATCTTAAGATCTAGCAGCAGATCTGATAAGATTATATTTCATTAAGAAGATCTAATAAGACTGACAACATGTCCAAAGTTGTAACCATACTGCCAAATATAAGTCCCCATTGCATTGTACTTTTATTTATTTTTAACAATTATACTTTCGAAATTGTGCCATCTGTCTTTCATAGACAAATTAATTATTAAGCTTCATTATGGGTATGAAATTTTAAAGAGTAAAACTTTCTTAGCTCCCTACATTTTACATATGAGGACTTGACTTCAACTTTATTACAATTGATTAATTATGCCAAAAAAATGTGTCATTACACAATTTGTAGTTAGAGTAATGGATTTTAAAATTTGGATCATGCAATAGAAGCAGCTCTGTAATAAAAACTTTACCAGTATAACATACATAATGTATGTATGTTGTTCAGAAGCCAGAAGCTACAGTTTCCGTCCAGGAAAAATACCTTTATAAGCATATTATGTTAGAAAGAGAAACAATATACTTTAGAGTTAGGCGAAATGAAATTGCCCAGAAATGACTACAGGAACAACACATATGGATGGATGGATATCTTTATTAACCACACAGGGCTGAACACAGAGGGGAAAAAATACAATGTAGAGCTTTTCTTTTCAAAATAAAAAAAGAGGAAAAAATTCCAATCGAAAGGGATTGTGTATCACAGAACAGAGTAAAAATGTAAAAAAACAGATTAGGTTTATCCATGGAAAGAAAAGCCTGTGAAAAAGACCACAGTAACCTCAGGGAAAAAACAAATGAGAGCAAAGTGCTCTTTCTTTTTTGGATTTATAGGATCATGCTCAAAGTGGTTTTGTCATTTGCGCGTACCATCTTTGATACATTCACCCACTTTTTATTGAATCTTTCATGAAACAAAACTTGCCTCTATTCTCACCTTCCTTTTCAAGTGGTACTTGAAAAAGTTGATGAGTGATTGGCCAGAGAGGAAAGTGTTTGTCTCTAAACCTTTCACTCGAGTTCACACACATTCTTTCATCATGGCCACCAGTACGATGAAAATTGTCTTGCCTTCCCAGTTGGCAGAGTTGCTTGAGAACATGGTGCCATTCACCTAGCCTCGGTCTCTGTTTGATCCACGACTGCAGTTCGGCCAAAGAAACGAGCTGCACTGAAAGCACACCTCACAAATGGTGACCATACCTGTTCACTGTCATCTATGAAGCACCAGAGATGCAGCATTCTCAGTGCATGTCTGTGCATCATCAACCACGGCATGTCCAGCCCTCTATTTAGTGGGTGTTGACAGCAAATGGATTGCCTAACCATCGGAATGCTCCCCTCCTACAAAAAGCAAAAGAGTATGCATTCCAGAGTATGGTAGGGCCGGGACCCCACTCATGCCAGGTTTCTTAACTACCTTGTCTATGACTTTGATGTCCAGACTCTTCTGAAGAGGCACCACAGTACCACCTCCACCCATTCTTGGCAGACATGGAGAAAAATAAATGTCAAAATGTACGCTGAACATGTGCTGGACGGCCTGTGGGTTGTGGAGTTTGGTCTCACTGATGGCTATGATATGCACATTCTGCGACTTGATGTCATTTAACAGGTAGCCTTCTTTCCAAGGCGACCCCAAGCCACGTACTGCAGTTGTATAATGTGTTCATCTTTTTTAAACATTGTCTTGCAAGCAAGCAGTTCTTCCTTCGAAAAGGACATAATTTTTTTCTTCAACTTCAAAGCTGCAGCAAAATTATTTTGTGTGTTCGTGTTGGTTGTGGTGGTGGTTATGGTGGTGGTGGTGGCAGTGTTTGTAGTAGTAAATGTTGTCTTTACTTCGTTCACATCTTGTATGGCTAGACTGGTTTCTTGTCTGTGTGTTCAAGCGAAACGACATTCTTTTCAGCCTCCCTCATCTCCGGCTTCGGTAGTGGTGGGAAATCAATGAGAAAAATGCTGGCTTTGTTTGATTTAGCCATTTTCATTTAGAAGATGACAAAAGAAAACCGAAAAAGAAATTTTTTTAAATTTTGAAAATTCACCCACTGGTGGGGGGAATTTCCTATTAAAAGATTTACTTAGGTTGAAGGAGAATATGTTAAACACCTCTTTGATAAAAAAAATATTTAACAACAAACAGTTTTTTCTATACAAATGTCAACTTACTTGGAGCCGATCTGTCAACAATCCAGATAGATAGATAGAAAGATGGATGGATGGATGGATGGACGGATGGATTTTAGTTGTAATAATGAAATTAAATTAGATAGTACTATTTTGAATTGACTTCAATTGCAAATTCTGGTACTGTGTACCACTTCTTAGCATAACATGAAATAGGTATATATATATCGCAACTCATTTTCACTTTTTTAGAACACTAAACTGCATTTTAACTAACTTGGCTTGTGCATCTCCATCATCATCATCATCATCATCGTCGTCGTTTAACATCCGCTTTCCATGCTAGCATGGGTTGGACGATTTGACTGAGGACTGGTGAAACCGGATGGCTACACCAGGCTCCAATCTGATTTGGCAGAGTTTCTACAGCTGGATGCCCTTCCTAACGCCAACCACTCTGAGAGTGTAGTGGGTGCTTTTACGTGCCACCTGCAGGTTGTCCCGTAGAAACGTCCAGTTGTCCTATACATCGTGTGAAGCTACATCCCCTTCTATTTCGTCAAAGGCTTCGAGTAAAGCAAATCGCTTTCTGGATTCTTAGCCAGAATTCAAAACCCAGTCTAAATTTTACTCTGAGATCTCTCCTATTGTTCTTGGCATTAGCACTCAGAAATATGATCATTTCATGTCAGATTTATTTCATAGCAGTTAACGGACGAAAAATAATTTATTTAGCTGACCAAAATTAAGAAAAATATTATAAATAGATGACTCATATTCAGTTCTTCCTCTTTCACTCGACGCCTCACCAAAGCAGATCCTTCATCGCCTGGCACTGGCGGAAGAGGCACATCTTACATGTCATCAAGTGACTATACAACTTTCACCATCTCTACTTGTCCACCCAGGGAGGTAAATTCTTTTACTCTTTCTCTCTCCTTCTTTTATCCATCTTCTAGCAGTCACAAACAGATGAACTCAACTACCTACAAATGAACATCAGAACTACCAACAACTGTTTCTTAGCATGGCATACACAAAAAAATAAGTATTTCCGCAAGTTACAAACAAGATTATTACAATAAGGTTGTTATAAGCTTATAGCAATATTTTTAAGTTAGCTGTTCTTTTAAAGTTAAAGTTTCTAAACAACAGAAGGACATTGCATTCTATTTTATATATATTCTTTGAATGGATGAACATTCTCAAGTACGTTTAATAAAAGCTTATCCAAGTTATACCTTGGTAAAACATCTTGTTCATCCAATTCTGGTCGACGTTATTGATAATATGTGGCATTTGGATAAGATTTGTATTAATGTGGCTATCCATCAATCAGGCAGGCAAATATTCCAACAATTACTGAAACAACTTTATACTAGACTGATGCCTCTCAATATTATTATTATTATTATTATTATTATTATCATTATTATTATTATTATTATTATTATTATTATTATTATTATTATTTCCGCCGAGGTCAACTTTGCTTTTCATCCTTTCGGGGTCAGTAAATTAAGTACCAGTGAATCACTGGGGTCGATGTAATCGACTGATCCCCTCTCCCCAAAAATTTCAGGCCTTGTGCCTTTATTAGAAAGGATTATTATTATTATTATTATTAGTAGTAGTAGTAGTAGTAGTAGTAGTAGTAAGGCAGCAAGCTGGCAGAAAGCTTATAACAACCTTATTGTCTGTCTCTGTATTGTTCCCCTCATCCTTCGACCTT
>NC_068990.1:48818179-48820094 GCF_001194135.2 Octopus bimaculoides
GAAGAAGGGAGGGAGAGAAGAAGGGAGGGAGAGAAGAAGGGAGGGAGAGAAGAAGGGAGGGAGAGAAGAAGGGAGGGAGGTAACGCATCCCTGTAACACTGCCAGGTCAGGGGTCTTTGGTAATTATCCAAATATCCCAACCTTAAGGTGTTTTGAACAGCCTCTCCTAGAACGTCATCGCTCTTATACTCTACCATCCCTTTATAAAATAAGGAGGTGGTATTTCCACTTCCGGCCTTGCCCGCCCTGTGGATTAGTGCGAGTGCCTTTCGATACTCCTTTTAACATTCAGTCGTATTCTGCCTTTTTATGAAATCGGGTGTAAATTCCTCCAAGGAGGCTGGTCGTGAAAAGAATTCCTCTGCAAGCGAATTCTACACCTGGCCACCATCCACATAGAGCCAGAGATGCCTTAGCCTCAGTGCATGCCTGCACATCAATAGCCATGGCATCCCTAACCCACCCTTTAGCGGTTCTTGGCAGCATACGGAGATTCTCACAAGCGGTTTCCTCTCCACAAAAAGCAGAAGTCGCACCAACTTGCATAGCCACGAATCAGAGCAAGGGACAACGGTCAAATGGTAGGTGATAACAGATGCAATAAACACCTGCACCACCTCCGCCCTTCCTTTCAAGGACAGCACCCTTCCAGACCAGGTCCGGACTAAAAATCTTACACAGATGGGGACATTACAAATACATAAAGATGTTATGATGAGTTCGTATGAACATTTTAAAAATTTGAATTTCAGCTGTATACAATTTAATTTTGACTTTGTTTTTAAAACTTTTCTTTTTTTAAACAGAGGGAACGCACCCGGCAGCCTGTAAGGCCCAGCAACTATCTATTTCTTCCTTCCTTGATGATTAAGATGGGTTACTAACACCCACCTTTTTCATCACATCCTTCCATCGTTTTCCACACACGCTCCGCGACAGGGTTTCCTCTACAATCCCATCATGCTCTTCAGATGGTACTCGAAGTAAGTTAGCAACCCGGGGCGAGAGACGAAGGACTCTGTCACGATACCTTCCAATCTAGATCTCCATACGCACTCCTTCAATACTGCAACCGTATAGAGAAAACATGCCTCACCTTCCTTTGAGAGTCCAGCTGGCGGTACCTTCTTTATTATAGATTCAGCCGATAGCCGTACTCCCAGATGCGACAACACATGTTCTACGTAACTTAAACAAGCATGACAGCTCCCGACATTATACAAAAGCGTGATGAACGGTTTCATCGTCCAGTCCACATCTCAGACATGTCGGTGGCACTAACATTCTGTGCCTGGATAACTTTTCGCGAACAGGTAAAGCATTCCTGTAACACTGCCAGACCAGGGGTTTTTGGTAATTATTCAAATATCCTGGCCTGACGGTCCTAAGAAACAGGTTGGCGAGTTGGTTCTCGTCGAACCCCAGAGCCCCTCCTTGGACATCATCATTTTTGTACTCTACCATCCCTCTATAGAACATCTAAGCCTTGTAAACATATAATAATTCTAGTGAAATACATTAACTGATTTCAAAAATAGAAATAATACATTTCTAAATCTCTGAGATTTATGCAGTAGTGATATGATAAAGTAGTTGTATATTGTTAACTTAATGTGACAGTCCCGTGAGAGGGAATAATACTACTGCTATTTGGCCCTAGGAATCAGCACCACTTCCTGTCGGCCTTGATACATTTCCTGTGTCCTTATGTTTACAAAGGGGAGATAAGCTAAGCTAGCAGTATCACTACTGTATAAATGACTCTCAAAGCTATTGAAAAGGTTGCAAGACGCAACGAAAATTTTAGAAAAATAAAAAAGAAATAAGTGGAAATTTTACAGGTGAGTGTGTTAAATCATAAGACACTAAAAGAGAATGACTCTCCCCAGACACAACTATATATATATATATATAT
>NC_068990.1:48822037-48823576 GCF_001194135.2 Octopus bimaculoides
AATTAACAATTAACAATTTTGCCAAGTAGTTCAGTATGAAAAAACCTTTATCGGTAAAACCATTTATCATCATAAATATACAGGGATTAGCATTGAGTTGCTTCTCCAACATACTGAAAATTTAGAAATAGCAGTCAAAGAACTACTGATTCTAAACTACAATATTTTTAGATTGTAACTCTTAATAATTATATTAATACCGTTAACGTAGGGATTAGTTTACAGGTTTTGTCTCTTTATATATATTTTTATTTCTCATGTTTATGTTTATTCCTTGAATGATTTTAGGTATTTTTTTTAGGAATTTACCCTGAAGAGTGACTGATTTTGGGAGTAAAATCCTTTCCCCGTTCTAATGAATTTGGATAGAATTTGCTTATGGTTTTATATAGTCATATTTCAGCTATGAAACGCGCGTGGTCTATGTACTAGCACTGACTTTTATACATTTATACTTTCACACATTATATTATTGTATTAATTTTTACTGTCCTATTTATAATTTATTTGATTTTTAAATTAATATTTTATGATGAATGTTTTCTTTTCTTTTTTTATATGATATATATTATTAAAATTATTAAAATTTTAGATTAAAATCTTAGATAAATATTGATATGGTATATGCCTCACGGCATGGTTTTTGGACGAGTTCTTAGTTGACTGAGTTGTAGAGTGGTGGTTCGTCTCTAAATTAGTTGTATATACATCTATAATACAAATTAAAGTTGGCCGACCGTTGTATTCTTTCTTGTATTGCGGTTCACGGCCAAACGGCTGGGTGGATTCACGTGAAAATGGCACACATGTGGAGATGGGTGCATAGATTGGAATGTGCTTTCTATTTTTTTCCTAGTCCCCATACTTACAGAGAAAATCTATTAAAACAACCTGCATGCGTGCGTGTGTGCGTGTATGTGTGTGTGTCACTGAAGCCATTCATACATATATACATAATAAATAGATTAACTGAACGATAAATTTCATTTATCTCTCTCTTTCTTTCTTTATTTCTCTCTCTCTCTCTTTCTTTCTATCTCTCTCTCATATACACATACACCAACAACATTACTCTCTCTGTCACGCACACCTCATCAAACATACACACTCACACACACAGACATACGCACGCACATCAATTCTCCCCTCTTACCACAACTTCAAAAGAACTTCAAAAGATCGCCTTTCCTTTTCACTTTTCCGGCCATTGATCGTATACCATTTCGCTAGCAACAAGAGGAGTACAGGATGACAGTCAGCCAAAGCTTTCGCTATGCTGTCTCTCTTCTTTCACCTCTTTGTGGGGTTAATAATCTTAATCTTTACTTACAGTTTCTCATTCAAACTACATAATAAGCAGAATTGTCGGATTAAGACAGTAGGGTGTTTTGAGGGAGATTTGGCTGCTATTTCTACCAGGTCTAGCTACCATGTAGAGGTCTAAACTTAATTTTCATTCACATATTTGCATTTCAAAAATTTAACAATCTTTTCCATAAATCAACTATTGCAAACACATACATATGCGCACGCACGCAC
>NC_068990.1:48823827-48826642 GCF_001194135.2 Octopus bimaculoides
AAAATAGGGATTAATGTATAATTTCTTTCTATGTTCATAATTAAATCAATGATTAGACAGAGGGCCAATAGAATAGCTCTCAGAAACAGACTATGTACAAATTCGTTCTTCACAACTCCTGAAGCTGTTTTCTAACAAGGAGTAGGGGAGTCGGGAAATTTTCATGCGGCAGGAGGCTCCAATCGAAACAGGGGACCCGAAATGATAAGGTTGAGAAACGCTGTTATAGATTATGCCTAACCGAAAACGATCACAGCCACATCATCCAAACAGACCGGGTGAAACCGGGTTTAGCTGCTAGTTTATATATATATATATATATAATTGATATTTAGCAGAAGTAAGGCAGCAAGCTAATAGATACTTTTCTGCTCCAGGTAAAATGCTTAGCGCCATTTCATCCGTCTAAGTTCAAATTCCGTTGAGGTCAACTTTGCCTTTCATCACTTTCAGGCCCGAAAATACAAGTACCAGTTAAGTGCTGGCATCGATGTAATCGACTTAGCTCCTCCCTCAAAATTGCTGACCTTGTGTCAAACTTTGAAATCAATATCTAGCAGAAGTAACAGATTGACTCAAGCACCGAAAGTGGATGTATTCCATCTCAATCACTGATTTTTTAATAATTTTTTTCTATCTAAACAGTTTGAAATTTAGAATACTGGTAGAATTTCTCATGTAGAACACTGTTTACTTTGGACGCTTTTAACAAAATTTCGTATTTTAGAAGTTATTTCGTGTTAAAGTTGTTGTATTTGGATAATTTTAACCAATCAATGACGTGTATTCAGTTGAAGAAAGCTACTAGTAATCGAAGAGGAACAACTTGCGGGTCATCTCTACTAAATGTCACCACTCTGTTCTATTTGTATGGCGATTGAACCGCCTTCATCCTTTCTTCCTTTCTAGTCAGCACCGTGCATTCCTTACCCTTTTCCTCTCTTCTACACTATCAACTAGCAACCAGCTAGCGAACTTGTTACTGCTACTATAATTACAATATTTTCCGGTGCATAAGCCACTATTTGTTTTGTTTTACCTTCATGTTTTGATAATGTTAATTTTTATCTAATAAAGACTTTTGTATTGACGAAATGTGTTTGTTGCTGTTATATATAAAAGATAAAATCATGACAATAACAGTACATCTCATAGCTGTAAAATAAGGCATTTTGAAACTACATATACATCAACAACAAAAAAGCTAGCTGAGGACCTGTTGCACTATGGTGTTCATTCTTCGAACAGAGTGATGACATTTAGTAGAGATGACCCAGAAGTTGTTCCTCTTCAATTACTATCGCAAACAGCAGTAGCTTTCTTCAACTGAATACACATCGTTGATTGGTTGAAATTATCCAAATACGACAACTTTAACACGAAATAACTTCTAAAATACGAAATTTTGTCGAAAACATTCAGAGTATACTGTGTTCTATGTGAGAAACTCCACCAGTATTCAAAGTTTCAAACTGTTTAGTTAAAAAAGAATGATTAAAAAATCTGTGATTGAGACGGAATAGATCCCCGAAAGTTCCATGTGTTAGCATTTACCAAATATACATATAAATTTTAGATCATAGATTTTAAAAAGTGCAAGAAATATTTTTATTTGTAATCCAAAATCAGAATTATTATCGGTAAATATTGGTTATTATTTCAAATAGAACCGTGACGATCAAGTTGCAATATCTGTTTTTATGGTTGTAAATCACTTTCTAATCACAGACATCTTGACAGTCTAGACATCGGATTGTTTTTACAGGTCGTAAGAATGCTTTAGAATTGTCAGGCCTGACATAATTATAGCAGTTTGGAATTTTCAAACTCAGACAAGCATTGATTTTTTTTTCCTGTTTTGCCAAACTTTGTCTTTAATAAAGTTTGTGAAATAAGATATGAAAAAATGAGTTCTGGCGTTTCGAGAAGGGCTTTTCTTCAAAGTAATGGCGAGTGTTGGAGGATCGTTATTCTCAAGTCTCAGAACAAACATTTTGCATGAAACAAATTTTTTCTTAAGTCACACATTTTGTTTTGCAAATTTCATATTTTTAACTTTCTTATCCATGCAATCCAGTACTAATTTCCTGAGAGTCTAGTCATTATCGTTGGCGGCGGTACCGTCGTCGCCTCAGCATTGTTATCAGCGGTGGTGATGGTGGCAGCTGTGTTGACAGTGTCAGCAGTGGTAGTGCTGTTGTCGTCGACGACGGCGGCGACGTATTCTTCGTTTCAAAGGTAATAATCTTTTCTACTATAGGCACAAGGCCTGGAATTTGGGTAGAGGGGTAAGTCGATTAAGTACTCGACTGGTACCTAATTTATCGACTCCGAAAGGATGAAAGGCAAAGTCGACCTCGGCGGAATGTGAACTCAGGACGTAGAGGCAGATGAAATGCCGCTAAGCATTTCGTCCAGCGTGCAAACAATTCTGCCAGCACGCCGCCTTGTTTCAACGATAATAATCTTTTCTACTCTAGACACAAGGCCCGAAATTTTTGGGGAGAGAATTCGGATCTAGTTCAAAACGGGGGCACCAGTTTTCATTTATGTTTTATGTAGCGTTTTTGGTACCGAAAGACTTTCAAACTTCGTATACTTATCTATTTTGTGTTATAGAACAGAAAAAAATGTTTGTATTCGAAGTTATTTCATGTAGAAAATTGTCTTATTTCGATAATTTCAACCAATCACTGACAAGTATTCAGCTATTTACAGTTACTCCTTTGGCAGTTTAAGCGGTTCCTTTGGCAGTTTAAGCGGTGTAAAGCGTATTTAATCTCCATTACTTCTGACATTTTGCAGAGAGGCAACA
>NC_068990.1:48827072-48831500 GCF_001194135.2 Octopus bimaculoides
AACATGAAATAAGTTGCAATATAATAATTTTTCTTAAGAAAACTAAGAGAAAAAGATGTTTTATATGACACATTCTACCAGTGTCCCAAGTTTCAAAGTGTTTCGTTAAGAAAATACTGGCGCCCCCGTTTTGAACTAGATCCGAGAATTCACTCAATTAGATCGACCCAGTACGCAACCGGTACCCCGAAAGGATGAAAGGCCGATTTTGAACTCAGAACGTAAAGCCAGACGAAATATTGCTAAGCATTTCGCCTGGTGCGCTAATGTTTCTGCCAGCTCACCGCCTTTGTTTCAATGGGGAAGCAACACATTCAATAGTTTTTTGTTTTGATTTTTGTATTTTCTTTTTTAATTTCATTTCCTTTAATTTAAGAAACCCTAACTCCATATCCCAGCAAAATCGACCATAAAATGTCATCCTTTCGACATCGACAAATTATACACCAGTCACGTATTCGGAATGTTTCAATCAACAACAAATTTCTGATATAGCTTAAAGCCAACTACTTTGGCACAGTATTATCTTTTATTTAGTATTGTATTGTATTATATTATCGCGTATTGTTATCATGAATGGCTTTCAAACAAAATATTCATTCTCAATATATAACTCCTGGAAGACCTCGTGCCGGTGTAAGAAATCAATATACAACTCTTGTAAGATGGAGGGGATGGGACAGTTTTGCATATTCTTCAAAGACGTTTGACATTTTCAAAGGAAATCGCCCTGGCAACCCTGGCTAACAGCCTGATACGTTGGAACTACACCATCACAGTTTAAATATTCAGGTCTGTGAGCTTATATGTGAGAGAATTGAAGAGGAGATAAAAAGAGGGAGACAAACACTCACGAGAAGAAAAACTAAAGCAAACAGTGGATACGTCGTACACATTTCCAACGATGTAGAAGCAGCATTATGGTAGCCGACCTTTATCATCGCAATAAGGAATTGGTAAACTGTCTGAAACTCAGTTTCCATTTGTAGTTGCACCTGCAACAGTTGGATAATGCTACGAAAAGTTTCCTAGTTGATAATGTCAGAATACTTGGCAATAAATTAAAAGAAGGAACAGTTCATACTTATAACTTTTAAACTGTTATGAAATTTATCACAACTGCGACGAGTTGAAGTAAAAATAAAAACATTTAGTCTCTTTGAGAATCCCTTGTCATTGTATTTATAGAAGGCTTTCTATTAAGTTGTGTGGGTGGGAGAAAAAGATAATGAACTAAGGCTCGCCATTGATGGCAAGATGAAAAATAGAGTGAGATTTCCTCTCTGAAAGTTGCCGAGCGAGGGGAGAGAGAAGCGGGAGATAAACTCTCTGACATACCGAGTAAAGAGAATGTTTGGTTATGGGGTTCTCCTATTTATACCTGTCCTACGACTAAACTGGGTCATGTGGAAACTACATTTTATTTTCTGGGTTGAGATTCGAAACCGAATCTAAGAAATCCCGCTCGCACGATCCACCACTGGCCGAACAGGCACAACAGAAATTTCTTTGTCCTATCAAAAAGTGATGGGTGAGTTTCCACTCGACCTCCGACCTGGCTGTGTTACGGAAAATTCAGTTGGACAACAAGTGACCCAAATAAGTACAAACTACTCTTATGGTATATCCATCCTTCTAGCTAGGATGGCCATTATAAAAACGGTTTCCTTTGACACACACCAGAGAGCCAGCAGTTAGTCACATAACCAAAGATGAGCGAGCAGTGACCGGCGACACAAGACAGTAGCAGCTGCAGACACGAACAAGACAAGACAGAAAAACGACATAACACGACCAAATGACAAACGCACACACAGACATAAAATATAGCTCTGTACTATCTTGTCCCGTCAACATTCTCTTTCCTCCGTTTTTACTTCAACTGGAAGTTGATAACTTTATGTAGCGGCAGATTTGTTCATATTTCAAATTAAGCTTTCTGTATACAACACGTAAATGCAACTGTTAACTAAATAAATTGTGAAAACTGCATTCCTATTCTTTTACATTTGTTTTCATTTGATGTCGGTCCAACACGCCTATCTTCATCTGCTACACCCGCCAACGTACACTGAACCATCAACAACATCCATTTCGCTACACATCCCGCTACAGTCTGTATAACAATGAAAATTTTTGTGAGTTAACTAAACTGAACGCAATTTCACCTAAGATGTCGGTGAATTTCAACTGATGACACTCATAAATTCTGAGTTTAAATCCAGAGAACAATGGAAAGAAGCATGCAGAAGCAATCTGATCGAAGTTTCAATTCATGGTTGCAAATATAGTATGTAGTGGATCTTGCAGGCATGGCGTGGATTCGATCCTTGATAGCCTGTGGGACGTAGGCCCATGGATCACGCAGAGACCGAAAATGAGCGAATGGCAGAGGGAGTGCAGACATACACTCGCTCTGTTCTTCCGAACGAGCAATACCGGCAGGGGGACAACACTGCGGATTTTTATAGCTGGTTGGTATATGTCGGACGAGGTCCTGGGAGAGACTCTAGGCTTCGACGAGGACCAGCTTGTCAACCTGTTTGGAAGAATATTCGGGCCGAGGTATCTGGACAACTTCCAGAAATTCCTAACCTGGCTGTGCTACCGATCGGCTTTGCCAGTTCGAGAGAGGTTGTCAAGGCATAGTGTTGGTACCCCACCTACATGCCCGAGGTGCGGGCGTGTCAGCGAAACTGTCACGCACGCCTTCATATATTGTGAGGAACTAAGGGGACTGATAACCTATGTCGAACAACTGGTGTCAGATACGGAAAGAGTACGGTTATCGACTGAGTCTATCATCAAGATTGTGCCGCCTCCCTCTTTTAACAAGGAAAAGGAGGCGTCATTTTTCTACGTAGTAGCCGTATTGAAAGAGATAGTATGGGTGACACGTAGAAGAGGAATTGAGACAGGCAACTTCATCTCCGGACACCGGTTGGTTAGTTTTTTTAACTACCACCTGTCCAGAAAGATCAGTCTGGAGAAAAAATGCTTTCTTCGAAGAGCGTTTGAGAAAAGATGGACAAATATCGTAAGGAAATTGAGAGTGAATGGGGCTGCGCTAGTGTAGCCGGTCTGAACGGAAAAGAAGGTGTAGTGGCGCGAAATTATGGCCGCCATTAAGGAAGTACAATCTACGCATGCGCAAGGGACTTGCCTTCCCGGAAGCCCCTCGAGTGCGCATGTGTATTAGAACCAGTACTTAAAGAGTTTCTTTCACTTTCTAAGTCTCTTCAGTATGATACCTTCGACGTAACAGCTACTTGCTCCTCTGGCATGCGTCAACGAAGCTCTTAACCTTCCAATGCCGACTACAAGCTAACCAGCGGCTGCTAAGCTGAATGACACAGGATTTGTAAAACCAAGCATCACCAAAAATAAAACTTTTTTTTATTATGTTGTTAATTGTTCTACTGTTTCTTAATATATAATTTTGTTGAAAGGTGATAGAGAGAGACTGATGTCTCTAGTGCAACTATCAACCTTTTACAAAGGAAAATACGGAAGGGAAAATACACAAAAAGGGTCGAACACGAGCCCGAAAATATATCAACGTATAATTCTTAAATTCATTTCGGTTTCATTATACTGTGTAAATTCATCCGGTTTCAACTAAGGTATAACCCCAGCTCCTAAATGTTTTTTGTTATGTCCTTGTGTTGTCCCTTCTGTGTCATGGCCTGTGTGCCGAATAAAAGAAATTAGTTAGTGAGAGCAACCATCAGTTAGTGAGCGGACAACTAGAATCATGGTCGCAAGCAGGCAGTTACTAAAGACAGATGGTCAGAGGGAGAAAGAAAGTTATAATCAGCCAACTATGAGACAACTTCCCTCGACTCTATAACTTTCACTAACTCAATTTCTTTTCTCTTACAACATCATTCATTCTTACTACTGCTGCTGTGTTGTCTGAGCTTTTGATATACCGAATATCTGTGGAATATTGGGTGATGAAGTCAAGGGAGAATGGCAGTCAGGTCTTTTCCTGAAGGCATATACAAGCGGTTTATGGTCCGTGTAGATGCTGAAAACGGATCCTTCTAACATATGGCGGAAATGTTTGACGCACCCTGGCGCGAAACAGAAGTGTAGACAATTGCCGCGCAAATAAGAACCAATCAGGGTGGTGGACACAAGGGTCCAAGGCAGCCGAAGGCTAGATGTTACCGCTTCGTTATCATTTATGATTGAATGCCCGAGAGAGAGGTTTCACTACAGGAGCTTACCTTGTATTAATTAAACAGTTAAGAATAATCCGTGTTGTGAAAGAGACTTCATAATACGAAAAGGCAGATTCTGTAACCATATTCTTTATTTCCCTTCCTTGTCTTAACAAGAATTTTTAACGATAATAGTTTTTCTTTTCATTCCGGATATAATTTCAATTGATTGAAAATTGCTTTTTTGCTCACTATATTAAGT
>NC_068990.1:48831726-48845980 GCF_001194135.2 Octopus bimaculoides
AACATCCTACAAAGATATTTCGAAATCTCGTTAGAAGAATCTGTGGGAAAATAACCAGAAAGTAAAGGCTTCCCATTTCTTTCTTTATTTTTGTTTATAAACAGCTTCTAAAATTAGATCTGATTTGAAAATGAGAAGTTGTATTCCTAATTGCTTTAACTTTTTTCTTTCTATATTTTTTTTTAAAGAAAACGAATAGGGTTGATTGCTTCCACTACATTGTTTATTGTTTTGAATTGCTCTGAACCGATAAGGAGTGAATGTGTGTGTGTGTGTGTGTGCGCGCGCGCTTCTGGGGAATAATGGAGGAAGAAGGGAAAACCCTGTGAAACTAAACTGATATAAGCTGTGTCATTTTATACATTCGTATAGTCTACATAAATATGTCTATCTGAGTGATGAGCAGAATAAGGCAGTCAACTAGCAGAATCGTTAGAGCCTTTGACAAAATGTTTTGCGGTATTTGTTTTGGCCATTTGCGTTCTGAATTGTCCCGTTAGGGTGGTGTAAGAGGCCGGATCTGACTGATTTAGACATAAAACGAGTTAACTATTTGGGTCGGATATGGCTGATTTAAATGCTGAAGTGTTAAGATCACGCCGAGACCAACTTTGGTTTTCATACTTTCGGAGTCAATTAAATAAAACATCAATCAAGTGCTGTAATCGATTTAATCAACTAACCTGGTGTAGAGAAGTGGGCATACACCATCCTGTGTATCCCAATTCCGCACATTATATTCTTCAAGGAAGAAAACGGGACGCAGACGCTAAACTAAAACAGCACAACAAATATTTTATTACAGTAGAATTCTGTTCACACTAGGAGGGAATTCGGTAGCATGTCGCCTTTTGGTTAGATGGGACGCCGTCAATGAAGTCGCGTGGTTTGAAGTCATTTCCTCCTCTCTGGTTAACTATATGGATTCATTGTAGAGGGACTTCCTCTGCGCATGCGTGGATAAACCCTCCAATATGGCGAGTGGTATCAGGCGCCACTACATGGCTCCCCCTCGAGTGCGGAAGCACGAAAATGGAAAAAATTGGAGTAGCGCCTGAGGCAAGATGGCTACCGAAACCACCCACAAGATGTGGCACAAATATATATAAAGAAAAATCAAAGAAATGATGTACAATAGTGAAATACATGCATGCAATATACAAAAGAATTGAGGAAAAAAGGCATGCAAGGAAATGGGCAGTAAGTGCCAACTAGTGGAAAACTGAAATAGACAATGACAAAACAACCGTGATGACAACTGTCCAGAAAAACTGGAATCACGTGATGTAAAAGTCTGTTTGTTCAAGGCAGGTTGCGACGACGAAGGTGGTGTTGTCCAAGGTGTATGTGTTGGTGATGGTGTTGGCAAAGGTGTATGTAATGGGTCAAAGGCGGGCATAACAGTGGTGTCAACGAAAGATGTAGGACCTTCAACATAAGCTTTTTTCAGTCGGTCTACAGACACGATCTCTGTACAACCATTAACGCCAATTTTGAATATTTTCGGTGTGCGGGAAAGCACACGAAAGGGTCCTTTATAAGGAGAAACAAGAGGTCCTTTGGCAGAATCATCTCGAACAAAAACATGCGTCCAAGAGTCAAGATTTGATGGCACTTTAGAAGGTGGAGATTGGTGTCGGGGACCCATAGAAGGAAGGGTAGAAAAATAACTGCGTAGTTGAGCGACATAAGACTCTGAATTGAGAGATTGTGACATGTCCGGCACCAACATCGTACCAGGCAATGCCAGTGTGGTACCATACAACAGCTCGGCGGAAGAAAAACCTAAGTCTGCTTTAACCGCAGTCCGACATCCAAGCAGGACAATAGGAAGAAATTCAGTCTACGACTGTGAATTCGGTGAGGCACGCAAAGCGGCCTTAAGTTGCCTGTGGAAACACTCCACCATCCCATTAGAAGCGGGATGGTAACTAGTGGTGCGTATATGATGCACCCCCAGGATTCGTGATAACTCACGAAATAAAGCAGCTTCAAATTGTCGACCACGATCTGTGGTTAGGATGGACGGTACACCGAACCGAGAAATCCAGCCAGGCGCGAAGGCTTTTGCGACAGATTCAGCAGAAATGTCTGCTATAGGAATGGCTTCTGGCCAACGGGATAACCGATCGACACAAGTTAAAATATACGAGAAACCGTGACTCGCAGGCCATGGTCCAACCAGATCAAGGTAGACATGGCGAAAACAGGCCTCAGGAGAAGAAAACTGTCCAAGTGGAGTACGAACGTGTCTATGGACTTTGGCACGCTGGCACTTCATGCAAGAGCGTGCCTAAGAGGTAATCGATCGCTGCATATTGGGTCAGAAGAACCGAGCAGTAGCAAGCTTTACGGTGGCAGAGATGCCCGGATATGACAATGAATGAAGGGCATCAAAAACAGAACGTTGATGGTTCTCAGGTACAAACGGCCTTGGAGAACCGGTGGAGATGTCACATAGAATAGAGCCTGCAGCTGAAGGGAGCGGAAGATAGGCAAACTTAGAGAAATAAACTTGGGCGAAGTTAAATCCAACTTCGCTAAAGGTGGTTGATCCTGCGAAATAGCAATTAAATCAATTGCTGCAGGAGAGGAAACGGAATTGACAGGGAGCCTAGAGAGAGCATCAGCTGGGACGTTCTCCTTCCTTGGCACATATCGAATGTCACTTGTAAACTGAGAAATATAGTCCGGGTGACGGAAAGCACGAGGGGAGAGTTTGTCCGTTTTAGAAGATGGGGCAAACGTAAGTGGCTTGTGATCAGTATAAATCACAAACTCCTGTCCCTCGAGCTGGTACTGAAAATGCCGAAAAGTACTATATCTGCGTTCGGCAGGCTGCAATTGGCAAGAAAAGAAAGCTAAATGTTTCGTTTGATTATCTACGGTGTGCTGCAAAACAGCACCAACTGCAGAATCTGATGCATCCACAGATAAAGAAAGCGGAGCATCAGGTGCCGGATGTGCAAGAACAGGAACTGAGGATAGTTCCTGTTTCACTGACTCAAAGGCAGACAATGCCGCAGCTGAAAGAGTAAGATGGGCATCTTTTTTAGGATTGCCCTTCAGCAGCTGCGTTAAAGGAAGCAGCTTGTTCGCACACCGGTTTATGAAGCGTCGATAGAAATTAACCATACCCAAAAAATGGCGCAGCTGACGCAAAGAAGTTGGAGGCGCGATGCGCTGAATGGCATCGACCTTAGCAGGAAGAGGTTTGATCCCATTAGAATCAATATATTGACCCAGGAATTCCAGGGAGGGCTGCCCGAAAACACACTTATCAGGGTTTATCTTTACATTATAGGCGCGTAAAAATTCTGAGGTCAAATTCTACCGAAGTCGACTTTGCTTTTCATCCTTTCGGGGTCAATAAAATAAGTACCCTTTGAGAACTGGAGTTGATGTAATCCACTATCCCCCTCCCACAAAATTTCAAGTCTTGTGTCTATGGTAGAGAGAGAAAAATATTAGTAAACTTATGCAAAACTATTTAGATGTTTTTTTGTTTTGTTTTGTTTTGTTTTCACTATAAACATAAGAGCGAGCTGTTCGAATCGTTAGAGCGTCGATAAAAATGCTTTGCAGTTTTTGTTCCGGGTTTTTACATTCTGAGTTCAAATCCCACCGAGGTCAACTTTGCCTTTCATCTCTCTGGAACTGATAACATAAAGTATCTGTCAAGCACTTGGGTGGATGGTGCCGACTAACCTTCCCCAAAATTTCAGGCCTTGTACCTAAATCAAAGACCATAAAATATAAAAACAAATCCTAAAAGATTTCCACTCTTTAGTCATATTAGATCATCATAACCGAGTCTTTCAAGTTACAATTTATTCTTCCAAAGATATAGCAACATAAGAATTCTGGACACATTCATGTCATTAATAAATATATGAATGCCTAGTTTTCTTCAGCACAAATGAACCGATTAAGTTTCACAAAGAGAGGGTGTAACCCAAGAATATTCCAATAAATAACTTAATATTGCTTGTGACCATTGATATTTCAAATCTTAACTGCTGAGTCAACTATGATTTAGTAAGTTTAGATGAAATATATTATAACCGTTGATGCTTCAGCAAATCAAAATGAATTACTGACAGAACCAAATTGTTTTCCTGTTGTCTAGACATATTGTCGCTAAACGACAATGTTGCTTCACTCTATTGAGAAAACCACTTTGCTTCTAAAACTCTGTTTATCACACATCATGTCTTTCATATGCATATTTCATGTTTTACACCTGCTTACTCATCTATTAGCTATTTCGTTGGCGTCATTGTAACATACACCATAGAGATAGAAACCGGTTCAAGCATATCCGTTTAGTTAAACGTTTCGTTTGACTTCTAAGTTCTTTACGTTGTAGTTTTAATTAAGATTTGTTGTTGTTGCTGTTGTTAACTACTCGTGTCCGCCTGTACAAATATTAAACATGTTTTGTAAGTCGAGGTTACCATCCATTGTTCGAATTCTCAGAAGTAGTTCTCAAGAAAAGTAAAACAACATTCTTGTCGTTTAGTGGTAGTATGTCTAGAATACGGGAAAACATCTGACTCTGACCACATTTCATTTTAACTTGCTCAAGTATGAAGAACTATAATTTATTCCCTCTTAACTTACTAAATTATGATTCACTAAACAGCTAAAAGTTAAAACATCGATGTTTACAAATAATATAAAGTTGAATGGGGTATTCTAGAGCTATAGCCTATTTTCATTGTCTGTGCAATAAAACTAGATTTGTGCAGAGGAAAACTTGTGGTATTCGTTAGAGCTTTAGATATGACATGATTATTGTCCAGAGTTCTTATGTTGCTATGTCATAAATTGGAGCCAACAAGCCGAGAGCTCTGCATAACTTTCCTTTATGTTCTTCAACTTTTTTAAAGAGTATGGTGCGACATAATTGACAACGTGTGTCTACTGGAGTTGCGGTAGAACAATTCCTCTACTGATGACAGTTTCGCGCAGAAACGCGAGTCCAAACCTGTCCTCTTAATGGCATGTCAATTCCGGATAATTTCTTGATTCTTGAAAGCCGGTTGCTATTGTCACAGAGCCTTTGTTTGCCTTTTCTCGAAACAAAGATTTATATCTATATACCCAGGCCTATTCCCCATTTTTTTACGAAGGGGTAGCCGCAACAAGACATACACCAGGCATTCCATTCATTTCCCAGCTCAAAGACGCGAGCCCCGTTCTATGCTCGAGTCAAGGCATTGAACGCAACCCCCAATATCAGCAATGGGGTCCGACAGCATATGCTGGCTCTGTACCCCTTTGAGCAACATCAAATTCAATCATCCGTCCATAAACACTCTCCAAGCTTTCCTATCATTTATAAACTCTCTTGCCTAACCACCAAAGCTTTCCTCACTCTATCCATCCACACAAACCGAGGTTTGTCTACCACTTCTAGTCGCCTCCTTTCCGTCTCTCTCAGCCCCCGCGTCTCTACACCATATAACATTGTCGGCAATGCTATATGGTGCAAAAAAAATTACCATCACTTGTTTTCTATCTATCGATTTTTCGATTTCGGTTCAAAAAGAATTATCATTGCTTGTTGCTTTCCATATATTGTCGGTTGAATCTAAAATTGTCTCATAATCTTATTAACTCAGTTTTTGAAATAATAGAAAACATTTTTTCAGTCTCAGTGGATATTCGACAATTTATTTAATTTTATTATCCTGAAAAAAATTAAAATTTTTAACCCATTCAGATCTATAATATCACTTATGAACGTTTAAGTACCTGATGCGACAATGAGTTTAAATCAGACAACTGGAAAATAATATGTGTGGCAGAAACACAAAACTGTCATATTCCTCGTCTTCATCAGAATAATACTGAATGTTGAAGACATGTTGAACAGAGCCATCTGTAATAAAGATTTGTAAGAAGTCATATTCCACATCACTTGCAGTTTGGTATATCATGTAAAAAGTTATGAAAGTTACTCTTGAAATGGTAATCTTATAAAATTCTGACCTCAGTGTACGATTTTGCATGTGGTTATATTACTTTATAATCAATTCACTACATGAGCTACTTTAAGTCTTTACTGTGGCAGTGCTCCTCTTAGTTCAAAGTTTCGCAAAGGAAGGCTTCAACGTATTTTTTGAGAAGGTTTAGGGAATGGTTAGATTCCAGGATATATGAGCTTATCAATGTTTTCCACTTGTAAGGTGATATGTAGAATACGCACACCAATTTTTTTTTACCTCAAAAAATTTCTTCGAATTCCCATGTTTTCAACAACGGAGAATACGATTTTGCCCAACAAACACCTTTTCGAAATTTCAGTTTGCTCCGACTTTCAGAATAATCACCCGACCAACAACCTTCCAGAAACTCGTTCGTTCCTTTGCGCATGCGTGGATGCCTGCAGAGTGATACACAGTAGCCATGTGACAAGCCTCAATGTGGTCGCTCGACATGTTAAAAATAACAGCCAAATCTCCTCCAAATAACGCACCTCTAATGTCATAAAATGAAAGAAATCATTGGATAATATAATCAAAAATATTCAAAAATATGGAGTTTGTGATTCCGAAAAATAATTTTCCCGGCGTTCTTTTTCTCGTTTAACATACAGAGCCTAATTTTATTAAGAATTTCTACACAGACGTGGTTTTCGCGCATCTGTCTACGACAACCACAAACTTATTTTTTGCGAAATTAAGAAGAAAAAAGGAAAAAAAAATATTTCATGAAAGAAAATGAAAGATATCAAATAAACATTAGCAATGAAATTTTGCGATGCACTACAAACACTAAACCTAATCCTTTACCCTATACAAGGCTTGGGCAACCTTTTTCGAGAAGCGTGCCGCATGGGACATGACTTATCATTTGACGAGACGCACAACAAATTCAAGGTAATTTTTCATTAGGTATGCCATTCAGGAAGTCCCGCAGGTTACGTATGACCGTTCTAAATCCTAACCTTAAACCTCTAATCCTAATCTTTAATCTTAAATCCTAGATCTTAATCGTTAATCCGAGATCCGATCCCTAATCTCTTATTGTAAACCCAAACCCTAAACCCAAAACTTGATTGATGTTTATTTTATTGACTTTGGAAAGCTGAAAGTCAAAATCGACCTCAGTAAGAATTGAACTTAAAACGTATGGTGATGTAAGAAAAAACTATGACTTGGCAATTCAATAAACGCCCGAGCTAAGCAGAAAATTTAGTATAGTTTCTCACAGACTGAATTTTTCACAACTGATTATATCGAGATAGGCAGTGGTTCTGAAGAGCTCCTGCACCCCTACCCGCCCAAAATATGAGAAAAAAGGTCCAACACACACACATTCCTTATTAATCCTTTCTAATATGGGCACAAAGCCTAAAATTTGGGTGAAGCGGGTAGTTGATTACATCGAACCCTGTATTTCATTGATATTTATTTTATCGATTCCGAAAAGATGAAAGACAAACTCGGCCTCGACGAAATTTGAACTCAAAACTTAAAAAGTCAGAACAATTGTTGCGATGCATTTTGTCCGACGTACCAACAATTCTGCTAGCTCGCCATAAGAAGATGAAAGAAAGCTTATTATCAGTATAATTCTTCTTTCTTCGCCGATGGAATTCTACAAGTTTAAAGCCATCTTTTTTTATTAAGTACGGCTATTTCTCTGCTATATTTTTCAATCCTCAACGTCCCCTTTCCCGAGAAAAAACTCTAGAGTAGAGAAATCTACTTTTCTTTCCTTTTCGTTTTTCTTATGCATCCCAATTTGTGCAAGGCTAACATTTAAGATGTCTGAGGCGTTGCTAAATATACCAGTGAGAAACTGCAAAATTATATAGAAATAATGTATTTATACTACACCTTACCTTAATGCAGTGAGCTGGCAGAATCGTTACTGCTCCAGACAAAATATTTCGTAACATTTCTTCTGACTTTACGATCTAAGTTCAAATACCACCAGGGTTCACTTTGCCTTTCATCCTTTCGGAGTTGATAAAGTAAGTACCATTTGAGCCGATGTAATCGACTAACCCACTCCCACGAAACTGCTGGCGTAGAATCAAAATTTGAAACCAGTATTACACATTTCCTCTCGCTTTTCGTTGGATATTTACACCATGAATGACAACTAACTTCCACAGCAATTCAACTGTTTTATCTTTTATCTTTTCCGGATAGTTTTCTGACTATATCGAAGTATATTATATGTGATATATCGAAGTGTGTTAGGCCTGATCTGATGGCATTTGATAAAATCATAATTGGAATGCTTTTGCAAGATACTTTAAAAGAGAGAGAGAGAGAAAGAGTGAGAGAGAGAGAGTTAACATACGTGAATACCGTTTAATTTATGTATTCTTTTTCTTCCATTTGGTCACTAAACTCTGCGACAGATGGATGCGGCAAAAATAATGCGCTGATCGTGACATTAATGTCGCTTGTATAACTTGCTTAAGTGTTGACGAATAATAGTTTGCTACTTTATAATTTAAAATATACAGACCGTTGATGGCTCATCCCTGTCCATCTTAGAAGCTTAGTTTACCAGTCACGGTACAGTATTAAATAGTTTAAGGTGGATACGAGGCTGTTTGCAAATGATCTCCATTTTTCCTATGAATTCTGCTCTTCATGATATCTGGCCGGATTTGACTTTTCTCCAAAACTGGACAACTAGAATTTAAAACTGAATCTTATGAGCCAACCATTACTTGCAAGCGAGTGTGGCTTGATAACATGGACCATGCCTTTCCTAATTGTTTTAGGTGCAGACATAGACACTCTCCCGACCCACTCACCATTTATCCAATGGAAGATTCTGGATAAAACAGCTAGAGGGGGAGAGGGCCACACCAGCAGTCGACTGGTCCTCACTTTCTGCTGAGTAGACTGGACTAACAGGAAATAAATTACTTTGCTCAAGGACACAACGCGCTACCCATTCAAAGAATTGAACTTACCACCTTATTATTATGATCCAAACACCCTAACCATGAGGGTGTCATGTACCTTCAGTACAAAATATAAAATAATCATTTATTGTTTTATGTCAATAAAATGTCTGTTTCCGATAATAATTGCAGCATGAGGGTATCGCGATGATGGTTTGGTTGGTGCAATGTGGAGCTGATAAATGAAGATATATTTCGTTGTCTACATGAATAATAACTGAAGCACACTCGCAAACATTTAACTGAAATATCTATCGCAAGAATAAAGATGTTGGTGGTGGCTATTTACAAAGAACAACATAAATGTTTGCTGACTGCGGGAGAGATAGATTACTCTGAAATTAGAGAAAGCTATATGTGTGACAACATGCTGTCGGACCAAAACTAAACAAAGTCAACTGTGCAAATCACCATGGCGACTGAGGTTCTTGACAGTCTTCCTTTGGTCATCTGCACTCCAAGCTGCACGCCAAACGACTTTTATTGGAGACCGAAAGCCAAATTCTAAATTACTCGAGAAAATTATGTAACGCTACAGCCCCGTACTGATTGGTCAATCACGTGAAACTATAGTGGTCCACTTGTGGTATCTGACCAACTATCTAGTGGTTAAGGTTTCGAATCACTGCTACAAGAGGAAAATAATGCCGATGGTGAATTGAAACCTTGTCCTGTATTCGGTTCACCGAGAATTTATTGTTTCAACTTATCACTCGTTACTGCAGCATGTACAAAAAAATTATTGTCTCTAGCATATGTAGAAGGCCCGAAATTGTGGTGGAGAGTTCAATCTCTCATATTAATTCAGCACTATGTGACTATTGAGAGTTTTTAAAAAATTGAGACATTGTAAATTTAGTATATCCAGTGGCTGAAAGGATGTGATTTGTATGTATGTACACAGGCATATGCAGTGAAACATGACAACTTTAACTTTTGCACCACTTTTCTTGCCCAGACTTACGTACGACAAATAAATTCCCAAAATTCTCAATCTCCCTATTTTACCTTTATTCAAGCAATACCACAATTCAAACACGGATAAAGAAAATATATTTATACAAAAATACAAACCAGGACTGAAATAACACCAGCAAGCTACACAAACACTAACCCACAGATATTGATGGAGATCTAACAAAATTTAATGACTACATACAAGCAATTCCTTCTCCACTCTACCATTTGGCATTAAATTTAGAGAAACATGATTCTTTGGGACTGTCACTAGACCACATTCACTCAGCCTTAGCTTTCGGTATAACAAATATTGTCCCATGACACCAACGCATGGACGTAAGGGGAATTTACAAACATTTCTAAGCCTTATCACGTGATATCCTCTGCCAATGAAATTGTATCCTAAACAGATACTAATTTGAGCCATATCTTTGCCATAAAAACAAGAGAATTTTCGAATTTCAATCAGAAGCAAGAGAGATAGCCTCACTTCTTTCTATCTCACTTAACTTTTGAAAATATATATATACACGCTTGTGCATTTGTTTTGCAAGATTCCTGATGTGAAACCATGTATTGAAAGATATTGATATATTTGGGGCACTACATATTTGGTCTTCACTTCAGCTTTATTATTACTATTATTGTTATTATTTCTCTTTATCACAGGTTTTTGGAGCTCCTGGAGTTTTGCATGTGTAGCGGGCTTGCTACCTGCAGCCTACAGTACCACCTATCCGGTTTTTTTTTTTTTTTCACCTATCTAATACTTTCCTGATTATTCTGGCCTTGCCAAGGTAGCAAACCTTTTGTAACAGTTCTCCCAGGCACTCTATTCCAACTTCCTTTATATTCTTCTCGAAATCTTCTGATACTTTTCTCAAGGACCCAATAATAATTGGCACTATCTTCACCTTCTCCATTTTCCATAGCCGGGCTATTTTGTACTTAAGGGGGTTATATTTATCTGTCTTTTCGCCTTCCCTCTTGACTATTCCTGGGTCGAAGAGGCATGCAACATCAATTATGTAGCATATGTGGTGCACCTTGTCCAACACCATGAGGTCCGGTCTGTTATGCTCTAACACCTGATCTGTTTGGATTGGGAAATGCCGCCCTTTGAAATCTTTCGTCACATTCTGTCTTTCAGAAAAACAAAATGAACTAAAGAGAACAGGAGACACGTAGGATGGAGATCAGTTGAAGAGGTTACAGGATATGTGACGAAAGATTTCAGACAAAGGACACTAAAATAAGACCGATTATGACTGTTCTATTCCTTCTTAAATATATATTTAACAAAACTGTATAAAATCATTTTACTTCTACCAGTTTATGTAGAATTTTTTTTCTCTCCTTTAAATGATATAGGCATTATACATCTTTCTACAATTCGAATAATTTTAATGCGCAATTAATTCAAATGATTAGAAATAGTCGGCAAAATAAGTTTACGACCATACCGAGATTATGCAAATTAATAATCCAAATGGATGGTTATGGCTGGTCGTACAGCACTGTTTTGTTTAATAATCAAGCATTGTTACACATTAATTCGCTATGGGGAAGCGTCGTAGTATCAGCCCAGTTACTAGATCAAAGATCGTGTTGCTTCATCATCAAAATGTGTCCTTCATGAAGATTAGCAAGCAATTAGGATGCAGCAAAACGGCCTGTGTTCAATCATGGAAGCTTTACCAAGCCACTGGAAAATACAAAGATCGGCAAAGAACGGGCACTCAGAGAAAAACAACAGTACTGATGGAACGGCGAATTCATAGGCTTTCTGAAGGTAGCCGAAAGCTAACAGCAGTGGACATTTGCAAGCAATTATCTGATGAAACTGACATCAGCTTTACACCACAAACTGTCAGAAACCGCCTAAAAGAATTTAGAGTGTTCAGCTAGATCGCTCGAAAGAAACCGACAATTTCTGAGACGAACCGGCGTAAGTGGATCAAGTTTGCTAAAAGCTAAATTGAATGGACGGCTGGTCAAAAGTACTTTGGAGCAACGAATCCCGCTTCTGCATCTTTGGATCAGACGGAAAAACTTATGTAAGATGCCGTCCAACTGAAGAATTCCTTCCTCAGTGTGTCAAGAAACCGGTGCAAGCGATTGTGTGGGGAGATAATGGTGTGGGACACGTTTAGCAGCTTAGGTGTTGGTCCAGTTAAGGGTGATGGCAGACTGAACAGTGTAAACTATCTGCAATTAGTAAATGAAAATGTGCTGCTATATTTAAATAATCAGATGCCACCGGGATCTATTTTCCAGCAGGACAATTGTCCTGTTCATAAAGCTAAGAAAGTTTTGCAATATTTTAAGCGCAATAATACAGTGGTTATTGAGAACTCCACAGCTGTTATAAGGCTGTGATTGAAAATAATGGCTATAGAACTAAATACTAATAAATTTTTGTTTGTTGGTCATTTGCGCTGTAAATTTTCAATTCAAACAAAATAATGCTGGTACGGTATTAAACTTATTTTGCCGACAATTTTTAATCATTTGAATTAATTGCGCATTAAAATTATTCGAATTGCAGAAAGATATATAACACCTGCATCATTCGAAGAAGAAAAAAATCCTACATAAACTGTAAAAAGTAAAATAATTCTATGTAGTTTTGTCAAAACTAAATTAATGAATGGATAGTTTAGAAACACACCAGAGATGGTTTGTAGCCGAAGTTATTGCCTATCGATTAGATCGTTAAGAGTCGTTCTTTCAACTTTCTCTCGCATCATTTGCTATCTATTCTCAACGTGAAACTATGATAGAAGACACCAAAGACATCCAATAATGGGACTGAATTGGAAGCTACATAATAGGGAGGCGAAATTCCAAGTAGTATGTCCATATCTGGAATTTTAACTGGCTGAATGTATACCGCTAAACATATCAATGACTCACAGAACCCTTGGAAGTTCTACGTTTAATAACTGCAGATTACTAGTTCAAGGCTGTGAAGATTGGAAAAAAAAAATGGACAGATAAATCCATCATGTTCTTAAACTGGTCCAAAAATTGGTGAAGAAAGAATTATATAGATGCAATTTATTTTACCTTCTCATTAATAAAATGTGGAAGCCAAAAAAATTTCGCATTTCATACATTTTCAGTTTGAAAAAACCACTCGTTAGTTGAAACGTTTTAGGGCATTTCCTTTACTTTTCTTGTGATGTACTCAACAAATGCACATTGTCTACATGTATGCATAGGTGTAGGATAAATTTTTTTATCAAGGCCGGGTATTTGATAACAGTAAAAACAAAATCTTATTGGGTTTAAAAGGAACCTTAAGATCAACAATGACAGCAAATACTTTCAAGTGATTAAATATCAACACAATAAATATGAAGTCCAGCCAAATAATTTATTAATTTTTTTTTATTGAGGTTTTTTTCAAATATATACAAAAAAAATCATTATTGGTCTACCAGAAAAATAATGGGTTGGGGAAGATATTGACAACCAGCTAAAGACAAACCACAGGGCCCATATGCAAGAGGAAGTAAAATGGGTGGGGTATGTTAACAGGATTAGTAAGGAAATGGGCAAAGAAAGAAGGGACAAAAAGTGATTAACAAAACAAATGTCAAAAAAAAAATGTAAGCTTGAAAAAACAAAAAAAAACAAAAACAGTAAGTAATGAGCTATATTTTGAAGGAGTCTCAAAATTAATGTTTTGTTGTCAGCTATGTACAAGTTTTTATTAGATTTACCAACAATTTTTATCAACAAATATAAGATGGTAGGACTAGTCCAAATATCATTCTTATTTTATTTTTTCTATTTTGAACAGACACAAGGCCTCCATTGTTATGTTTGAAAGAGACAAAAAACATTAAGATACTGTGATGTTTGTGCCTTTCTCAAAAGAATTAGCAGTAAAAGTGAAATTGTTTCAATTGGAATTCAAAACGAACTTCTTGTTTATTACCAGAGGTTAAAATAATATGTAATAAATAATTAACAAAGGCATAAGGCCAGAAATTTGGTGAGGAAAGGTTAGTCAACTAAATCAACCCCAGTACTTGATCAGTACTTCATTTTAATCCCATAAAAATTCAAGGCATTGGATGATCTTGGCAGGATGTCAACCAATGCTCTAGAGATTTTGCCAACCCACTGTCCTATATAATAATAGTTTTATTTTTAATAATTTCTAACAAGCACATAACCAGATGAGTATAGTTGATAAAATCCAGCCAAATATTAGGATGATTAAATCAACCTTAAAGGACATATTTTGTCCAGTGCTCTTCTGATTCTACTACCCACCAACATTTTGATAAAAAATATGCTAATAAGTTTGTTCTCTCTCTATGTGTGTGTGTGTGTGTGTGT
>NC_068990.1:48846381-48883624 GCF_001194135.2 Octopus bimaculoides
TTTTTTTTTTTTTGTAAATCTCAGTCAAACTAGCACTGTATTCCCATGAAATTTTAAAATGTAAAGGATATAAGAATTTTGTCAAAAGTGAATTTTTTTTTTTTCAACTACAATATGATTTAGAAGTTAACATTTACAAACACTCTGGAATATTTCAAAAACAATTCCTTTGAATTTTTTTTTCATTTGTTTTTCTAATTCCTGATAATTATTTAAAATAAAAACTATAAAAAAAATCTTGGCAACTGTGTTTGTGTGTATTCATTGATTAATATCAATAGATAAATATAAAACCCAGCCTACATAAAAGGCAGCATGGTAATTTATTTACAAATATATATGTATATACAAATGAATTGTATTAATGATCAATTGGATCAGACATGTCTGTGCAGGTGTGTGTGTATATCAGTGTATTATATGATGAATGTCTAGTTGTGTGTATAAGTATATATGTATAGTTTCTGTAGTGTATGTTGGTCCTAATTCTCCATAAGCTTATGTTTCTTTATCATCATCATCATCAGTTGGGCTGTAAATCGGACTGGCTGGAGAAGGTTTTGGTGAACTAGGAGAATATGTGGGACTAGTTGGAGAATATTTAGGACTTGTGGGGCTGTATGTAGGGCTGGTAGGAGAGTATTTGGGACTTGATGTTGGACTGGTCGGGGAATATTTGGGGCTAGTTGGGCTGAAAGTAGGACTGGTTGGAGAGTATCTAGGAGAAGTCAAACTATATTGAGGGGACGTTGGGCTGTACTCAGGAGAAGTAGGGCTGTATTTTGGTGAAGCAGGAGAATAAGTTGATGTGGGTGTGTATTTTGGACTGCTGGGAGAGTATGCAGGGCTTGTGGGAGAATATTTTGGAGAAGAAGGAGAATACTGAGGAGAAGTAGGAGAGTAAGAAGGAGAAGTTGGAGAGTAAGATGGTGATGTAGGAGAGTAAGAAGGGGATGTAGGGCTGTATTTCGGACTGCTGGGGGAGTAACTTGGACTGCTAGGACTGTAGCTAGGAGAGCTAGGACTATAGTTGGGGCTGGTGGGAGAGTATGACGGACTAGTAGGAGAGTAAGATGGGCTAGTTGGAGAATATGAAGGGCTGGTAGCACTGTAATTAGGAGAGGAAGGCGAGTAACTGGGGCTTGCTGGGCTATAACTAGGGCTAGTCGGAGAATAAGATGGACTTGTTGGAGAATAAGAAGGACTGGTTGGAGAGTAAGAAGGAGAAGTGGGGCTATAGCTAGGGCTGGTTGGAGAGTAAGAAGGAGATGTGGGGCTGTAACTAGGACTGGTTGGAGAATATGAGGGGGAAGTAGGACTATAACTAGGACTGGTAGGGGAGTATGATGGGCTAGTTGGAGAGTAGGAGGGGCTGGTTGGAGAATAAGAGGGTGAAGTTGGGCTATAAGAAGGACTGGTAGGTGAGTAAGATGGTGATGTTGGGCTATAGCTTGGTGAAGATGGAGAATAAGCAGGACTTGCAGGGGAATATGATGTACTTGATGGAGAATAGCTAGGGCTGTGTGGTGTCATAGCTGGTGACACAGGTACATAAACAGGAGATTTAGGTGAATAACTTGGAGACAGTGCGCCACCAGGGCTCGGAATGTAAGCACTGCCTGGCGATGACGGAGATCCACTGAGGGGAGACCAGTATGCATTGTAGCCGGGACTGCAACCACTTTCACTTGCAGCTGATGGTGAAAAGCCAGCACCACCAGGTGTCATTCCACTTCCAATACCAGGGGACCAAGAGCCGATATAACCAGGTGTGGCACTTGTGAGCCATGGTGTCATCTGTGGTGACATTCCAGTCATAGGACTTCCACCAGATCCAAAGAACATTCCAGTGCCCATACCTGCAAATAAATTTAAAATGAAAATTTACTAAAACTTTTATCTATGTTAAATTAGTTAACCTCAAGTAATATAAAATCTTGTTACTGGCAAAGACAACAAGGATGTATTTAGATGCATTTACAAATCTTTACTGTGATTTGAATTCTTACTCTAAGCTAAGTAAAGAAATTTCAATGGCAAAAAAATCTTAAATAGAAGAAATTGTGCTAATATTATAAAAATCTGCTTGTGTAAGTGATACATAATGAGAGGTATTCCATGAATATATATGACAGTCAATGCTGACCAGAACATCATCATTACTGAGAGAAGTATTTGCTACATAAAATATTCAAGTATGTCTAACATGTAAATTACATGAACAGTGAACACATTGAACACAACAAGAGAATAACTAGCAGTGTTAGTATTGGTTCCAATTAAACTTCTCTTAAATTAGATTTAACTTCCTCACATTTAAATAATCAGTTCATGATTAGTGTTCATCAGAAAAGCTCACTTTTTCTCATTCAAAGTAATGAGATTGATATTTCTAAATTCTGAAAACCTTCTAAGATAGTTCACACTTAATGTTACTCATTAATATGCTTATGCAATCAAACTTTATTACAGACCCTCACCAACTCTAAATTTATGCTGCATAAAATTATAGGAAGTTTGGTCAGGTAATGTGACCAAATGTCACACAATTATTTTTTCTTAACAGTTAGCATTAGAAAATCCATTCAAAAGAATAAATCATTTATTTATATCACATTATCATCAGAGAACTATGTTGACAAGTAGAGAAGAGTGTCAAACTAAATGCTTATTTTTAATTATGTCCTCCATGTTCCAAATTCAAAACAGTGGATTTAAATTTTGCCTTTCATTTCTCAGGCACATCAATGAGTCAGTTCAGTTAACTGTACTACTTCCCTGAAAATGTGTGGCCTTGTGCCTAAGTAAAAAGTTTCAATCTCTAGATTTGGTTCAAACAGCTGGTATTTAGCTCAGAGATGAGGATCTCTCATATTTTGAAATGATTCTTTAAGTCTAAAACAATATCAAATGAGGTAAAATTATATTACCAAGGAAAGTGTTGTTACAAAATTGAAGTAAACCACTTACATTTAAAAAAATCCAATCTGTCAAGCAGTTCGCATTCAAGTATTAATTCCTCGCTGATTACTCAGATTAACTATACAGTCATATGCTAAGAAATTGTTACCAAGAAGGAATAAATTATGTTGTTCTCTCTCCTTTCCCTCAATAGATCACAAAACAATGCAAAAAGCTGGCATAAAATCATAAATTGCTTACCAGTACCAAGCATGCCAGGGCCAACATTGGATGGTATTTCCATACCAAATTTGCACTTGTCCCCATCAAGAAGTAAATCAAAACTACCGGTGCCAATCCGTGCAAGTTGCCCCACCATTATGTTCTCCGAGACACCTTTCATTGGATCAATTTCTGAATGAGAAGCTGCTTCCATCAAAATATCAACCTAAATTGGTGATACAAACACAGAAATTAGGATTAAATATTGAAATTACTCTCAGCAATAATTTAAATAGGTTAATAAAGAGAAATAACTTACGGTTTCTTCAAAAGAACACCGAGCTAATGCACCAGTTTCTTGTCTGTTAACACCATGACGAGTGATTGCCATTAAATGACCTTTAGCTGTCATAACATCACATAACAAGGCCAAATGTCGGTAATTTACATATGAACCATCAAAAGAAATTACATGGTTCATCTCTTTTTCAATTGATTTTCGAACAGCTTCAATTCCAAGTGACTAAAATAACAAACAAAATTATTTTGTTTTGTGAATTGCAACAATCACAATATGTCGATATATAAAAAAAGTTAGTTGTTTAATGAAACCAGTTTAAATTTGTGATTATTTTAGAATTTAATTGAAACTCTTAAGGGGTGTGTTTAGTTAGAAATATAGCATTGAAAGGGTTAACAATAAAAAAGTCAAATATCAGCAACCAATAATGGATTGTTAAATTAAACAAAGTATTCTCAAAGCAACATTTGTAAGCTGCTCAGTACAACTATATCGTAGCAGGACACTTGCACATCACCGCTGGTATACAAAATTTTCATCTCCCAAGTTATCAAAACTTGTTGCAACACAACCTGAAACACAGAAAATTTCAAAAGTACTTACCGAGAAGATTTCAACTATATCGTTAGATGTAGTTCGACACTTGTCAACATCTTTTTCACTGATTACTTTCATCAGAGCAGTCCCATCAGTTTCAAGAATCCATTCAGCAACTGCTTTAAATTCACCATCATCAGTAATGTGGATACGTTTTTTGTCATCAGTTGTTGGTAAATGCATGTACACCTGCCATAAAGATAATGACATCACCATCATTTAATGTCCATTTTCCATGCTGGCATAGGTTGGACAGTTTGACATGGAGCTGGCCAGACTCCAATTGTCTGTTGTGGCATGGATGCTACAGCTAGATGCCCTTCCTAACACCAACCACTTAATAGAGTGTGCTGGATGCTGTGTTTATGCAGCACTGGCACAGGTGCATTTATGCAGCACTAGCAAGAGTGCTTTTTATGTGGCACTGGAACCTTTAAAAACAAGCCTGTATGTGTGGAAGACAGCAATTTTACTGAGCTTGAGGCATCTTATCAAGTACAGCAAATAGCCACATCTCCAGGTCCTTTGTCATTTCCTCAATCAGTGAGGCCCTGCATTCCAAGATCCTTTCTCACCACTTCATCCTACATCTTCTCGGGTCTCCTCCACAATTACAGCTCAGCACTTCTTTACACAGCTATCCTCATCCATATGCAACACATGACCAAACCAGTGCAGTCTTCTCTCTTACATACATCTAACACCTCTTATACCCAGTTTTCCTCTTAACCCTTTAGTGTTCACATTATTCTGCCATAATTAATGCTTTTTTATCCACATTATTTTGAACTAATCAAGCATTATCTCGTAGCTATGAGATTTTGATGAGGTAGCTGTTAATTTTTAAAACGATATTGTAGGGTTGGTGTGAGAGACCAGATCTGGCCAGTTTGAACATAGAATAGGCAGAATACTTTTGGCCGGATATGGCCGGTTTAAATGCTAAAGGGTTAAACCATTTACACTCTGTCGTGCATGCACACCGACATTACCCATCCAACAGAGATGCTAGCTTCATTTCTTTCAAGCCTTCACAAGCCCCCTGTAGTCAAATCCCATGTTTCACTGCCAGCTGTATGTACACAGGCATCACTGGAAGACAATATACTGGTCTTCAAAAAGATAACACAAATTTTTTAAATCAAAAGATATTAAACCAGCAGACACTATAGAAGCCCATTGAAATCATTAGAAAATTAAATCAAAGTTTATTTACCTTGGAAATTGACTCAATGCCTTGCAGAGTCATGTCTGTTAGAATATTGGCTTCAATACAGCGCAACAGAACATCATCTTCCATTTTATCAACAATATCTTCTTCCTATATATTACAAGAGAACAATGAATTGATATACAAGAAGTTTTTTAATTCAGTAAGTATATAAACTATTGATAGACCTAATCCACCTGTTGACTGCTTGATTATAACCTGACCTATGGTGTCTTTCATGTAGTCTGTACTGTTGTAAACATTCAGACTAAGTTTTGAATCTTTTCTGTTTGGCTGCTAAGGTTTCAAAAATCAAAGTTTATCGAAAATTTTAAAATTTGGTACATTAATGTAGTTTTCCCAGCTGAATTGCTGGAGTTATTTCACTTTTACCAGAAAACCTTTTTTAAATTATAGAGGGTCAAGAAACAGGTTTTGGAAGCTATCATTTTGTGCATGCCAGCACCCTGAAAATAGGTGTTGTTAATATTTGGTTTTAAGCATTCAATATGCATTTAATGCGATAAACAGCACATTACAAATTAAATATTTTAAAAAAACAGTAGAACACAGCATCAACAAGTGGTTTCAATATATTTGTCAACATGTGCTTTCTCAGAGACAAAAGAGTTCTCATGTTTGGCTTGTAACTGTGGAAATAGGCATGAATGTGTCTGCAGCTTATGAGTGGCTAAAATTACCCAACATTTTCAAACTTTAATAGCTAATAACTCTTTGATTTATAGCGAAAATGATTTTTCATGGCATTGATTAGCCTATAAAAGTGTATCAGTACACTGAATATGAAATCAGTTCGAACAGAAACTGAAATTGGCAGCTAAATAGAAAAGATCCCAAGTTTCTAATCTAAGGATGATTCAATATCAAAATGCTGTTTCCTACAGGACCTTCCCTGCAAAGAGCCACATTCGTTAAAGGATACTAGTGTATCTAGTTTTTCAGCAGAACCCCATTGATATCTTATACAGGGGTTCTAACTGTTAGGTAATAAGCTCAGAAAGCTGATTCATTTACTCACCAGCTACCACTGATTTCCAACAAAGATTAAAGTAATTAGCAGCAACATTAGTCATGATTGCTTCCTTCCTTTACTAACACAAGTCTTTGAGATCCAGCAAAGGCTATCCTTTACTCTTTAGAGTGAAATATCTAAAAAAAAATTACTCAACACATCTGCGATACTTGTGCTATCATTAGTTTGACCACCAGCTCATACTAGAAACAACAAACAATATCTGTCAATTATTTTAGGCAAAATCATCATAAGCCTTTTCAACCTTCAAAAGTATAAAATTTCTATGTAAAGAATAGAAAACTTAAGATACCAAAATCACTCACCTCTTGCATTTTACCTTCATCTGAGCTCATGATTCGGATTCGAAGGACTAACTTTTCAGCATTGTCATCATTAAAAATACAATTCAAGTCATCTCCAAATCCTAGTGAAAAATACAAATGATCAAAACAAAACAGATTTTAAAATGTGTGTAGTATTAAAGGAACTGTAATCACAAAACCAAAATGCAATAGTCAAAAAAGTGATTGAGTTATTTATTTATTGTCAGTATGGGAAAAATCTGAAACCAAGAGAGAACTTAGATTAAAGATGAGTAGGTAGCTAAAACTAGTTTTTCAGTAAAACAAAAAAATACACAATGGACTGATAAGTTTAATGTTTGAGTTCAGAGAAAGATGAAAAGATTGCGAGAGGATGGTAGTAACTAAAGTCAAATTGAAATGGGAACAAATCAGTCACTTACAGAATTGAGGACAAGCAATACTTAAATAAATCATAAGATTTCAGTTTAAACCAAATTATACAAATATTTTTCATTGGAAAATCAAGCAGATTCAAAGATTGTAATTTAAAGATGCACTTGATTATACCAAATACAATTTTAGAAAGTCCTTACCTGCAGTGATTTTTTCTGAAATCTGTTCCATTGTCAATTTTTTATCAGTCATTCTTTTCCGGTCCAGTTCAATGCGAAGTAACCAGGGAGAAATACGTGACACATCAAAGTCTGGCATTTCATAGTAGACATTGACCCAGTCTTGATCTTCAGCAATGGTTGTATTTTGAGGATCAGGATCATAATGTATGGCAGTATTCCCTGTAACCTTCCGCAATGTCGTGTGTTCCAGACGATGTAAGACATCCTGAAATAATAAAGAAATGGTGTCTTATAGTATAAACTGAAGTGTTATTCATCACATGACAGTTAACTTCTACTACCTTGGGTAATATCAGGATATATGGCATATATACAATAATTATTCTTTAACTTTCATCAAATTTGCTGGTGCTTATACAAAATAATGAAATGGATACAAATTTTTACAAGAAAAATATTTTAAACTAATCATTACCTTAAAATAAAATTAAATAAACAATATTCAACAAGCAAAAAAATTGAAAACAAAATTACTCTCCATGTTGATGTATTATAGAAATCAACCACAAAAACAGAAATTTCATTTTTAAACTTAGACTTGAGGATAGGACCAAACCTTCCACACCTAGCCCACCCCATGTAAGCTTAAAGGATCACAAAGAAAACTTTGCAGCAGACCCCTCCGTTCGCCTCATCTGCCCTTCCAGCTCTGATACAGTTAAGATCAGCAAATTTATACTCGATAGGATTTACACCACATTTACATTAAAACTCTGGACCAAAACCACTGAAGCAATCCAGTGGTTCAATTATCTATGCCCTAAGCCTATACCTTTAAATTTATACAAGTCGACATTGATCAATACTACTCCAGCATTTCTCCTATTCTAAATGAGGCCCTAATTTTCACCAAAAAACATTCCAAACTACCTCACGATGATACTGATACATTAGCAGCCCCCTGAAATATACTGTTCAATGGGAAATCCTGGAGCCACAAAGATACACCCAACTTTTTCGACATCCCCATGGAGGTCAGTGACTCCAACATCTCCGGTGATCTATACAGAGACGATGCTCTGTTCGCAATCCAAATTTCTAGCAACCGGAACATTGAACAGACTAGAAAAAGATTAAAAAGTTTTTTTAAAAACATTGGCCTCAGCATCTCCTTCTGTAACAACATTAAAACTGCTAATTTCCTAGACATAACTCTGGACTTGCAAAACCAAACCACAAACCTGGGGAAAACCTCCACTACATGAACTTCACCTCCAACCACCCTGCCTGTCCTAAAATCTATTGTGGAAAGCATTTCCTACTGGACTTCCTCACTTTCTGCTAATAAGGATTTATTTGATCAATATGCTGAATATTACAACTGTACCCTACAACATGCCAGAAATAAACTATCCAATACAAGTGGGATATTCCTCTCTCTACTAAACCTGGAACTGAAACCAGTTCCACACCCCAATATGGTAAACATAAAATCCCCCCTATCTCACCCTTCCAATACTTGTCCAAATTTCAGAATAACAGACAACCTAACAAACAACCCCCACTGCCAGATGACCATAAATCCTATATACATCACAACTCATCAAAACAGACACCAACATACACCTCCAGAAATCCACAACTGACTAACCTCCACCCTAATAAATTAACTCAACATAACCCAGAGCTCCATACATATAAACCCAAAACACCAACTGACCCCCTTAACACAAACCCTCAAAACTCCAACTATAATTCCACCAACACATGACCCTTAAATCTACCACAACGCCCAACTATACCTCTTGTAAAAATAGAGAACGACACAGAAAATACCACCCGGGAACAATAATTATCACACTACACAACCCCCACCCCCAATTTCTTAAATACTAATCTTAATGTTAGCAATAATAACAAACCCAACACCAATTCCTCACTAAATAGCAATCTCCTCACAAGCTCATCCGGAACACCCCCTACAAATCTATGCAGCTTCAGATGCCCAACCTCCTGTTTTGACCACTGTCTCACAAAAAGCATCGTTTTTAAGTGTACAGTATCAACTGCTAATTGTAACTACACACATCAATCAGCCCATGCAGTACAACCTTCAAAGCTAAAGTGAGCAACCACTACTCCAGTTTCAAGTCCCAAAGAAAATCCAACAATACATTGTTATCTTAGCTTATCAAACCCAAGTTTGATTCAACCCTACACTCTCAGCCACCCATGCCAAACCATGCAACAGCTATAATAACTAATGTGATCTCTGCATAGCCAAGGCCTTGGCGATTTTCCAATCCGTGGATTGTCAGAGTACATGTGTATACGCATGTATGTATGTATGTATGTATGTCTGTATGTGTGTCTATGCATGTCTATGTGTGTGTCTATGCATGTCTGCATGTGTGTCTATGCATGTCTGCATGTGTGTCTATGCATGTCTGCATGTGTGTATGCATGTCTGCATGTGTGTGTATGCATGTCTGCATGTGTGTGTATACATGTCTATGTGTGTATGCATGTCTATGTGTATGTATGCATGTCTGTGTATGCTATGTATGCATGTTTGTATATGTTCTGTATGTTATGTATGCATGTCTACGCATATATATATATGTATACACATACATATATATATGCAGCATACACATACATGCAGCATACACATACTTCACACACAAGGAAACAGAGGTACACACAAACATGAACACACCGATTACATACATACATACATACAAATGTACAAGCAAGCAAGCATACACACACACACACACACACATATATATATATATATGCTTGAACACATATATGCATATAGATAAACAGATAAATAGAAAGGTACATAGGTAATACAGACAGACAAGCACACACATAGATAAATGAAGACTGAAACATGACCATATACGCACGCACGCACGCACGCACGCACGCACGCACGCACACACACACACACACACACACACACACACATCCATACATAACAGATGCATGTACATAGTGACACAAACATGCACACACACAAATAAACACATGAATATGCAGAATACATTCAAACATACACATGCATACATATATATGCACACACATACATGTGTATACACATGAACACTGATACACACAGATGTGCATAAACAAACAAAAAGAACTCGGCACTGTTAACAGACAGAGTCAATGACTGAAGAGGTTGTAAGACACAATGAAAATTCGAGAAAAATAACTAGGTAAATGAGTGGAAATTGAACCGGTGAGTGTTAAGTAATAAGGCACTAAAAGGGAATGAATCACCTGAGACAATAATATCTATATATATTCATTCATATACACACATACACCCTCTCCTCCTCCTCCTCTATGATTTTTTCTCACTGTGTGTACCATTCCTTCACTCATTGCCTGTCATGAAGCCTTATATATTCACTTGTCCTGCACCTCTTATATTAACTTTCGCTGTATCTCTTACCTTTCTTTATACAATGTCAACTATTACTATACAGAGATGAACTTCCAGAAAATCGATAAGTTGGAACTGCAGAAGTTGTTAAACTTTTATAATTCTTTTTAAACAATCTTGATTCACTTCAATATATTTTCTTGCTATTATATACACCTTTTCAGTTAATATGCTCCAGAACATCTTTACACTTTCACCAACATCTAAATCTTGAACTAATTTAAACGTTATTATTATTCTTATCCGTTTAACCCTACAAGTTATTTCCCCTAGCAGTAGAACTAAACATCAACAAATCAACTCCAGAACTTAGAGGTCCAGCAAAAAGATATTGATAGATTTAGCTTTTATCTTTTATTTGTTTTAGTCTTTGGACTGCAGCCATGCTGGGACACGACCTTCAAAGATTTAATTGAACAAATCGACCCCAGTACTTATTTTTAAGCCTGCAACTTATTCTATTAGTCTCTTTTGCCAAACCAACACCAGTTGCCATGTGGTGGGAGAGAACACACATACACACACAGGGGAGAGAACACACATACACATGACAGGCTTCTTTTCAGTGTCCATCTACCAAATCCACTCACAAGGTTTTGGTCGGTCTGTGTTTAAGTAGAAGACACTCGCCTAAGGTGCCATGCAGTGGAACTGAATCCAGAACAATGTGGTTGGAGAGGAAACTTCTTACCACATGGCCACACCTGCACCTATTAAGTACCAGACTTAAAAATAAGTACTGGAATCAATTTCAAAATAGTTCCCCAGTATGGCTGCAGTCAAATGAATGACTTAAGAACAAGAGTATTAGTTTTGTAATTTAACTTACCTTCGCTTTTTCAGCATCTCTTGCTGACTGACCAGTTAGATAGACTGTAAGAGAAGGGGTTTTGGGTTTCTTTGAGATGTTAATGATTTCTTTTAACCTAGGCACACCTAAGGTTACGTTTTTGGCCGACACACCAGCATAATGGAAAGTGTTCAATGTCATCTGAGTGGCAGGTTCTCCCAAAGACTGAGCAGCTAATGCACCACACATTTCACCAGGTTGGGCCTTTAAGAAATTAACAGAAAAACAAACTTATCACATAGGGGGAATTAGAAAAATAAAGAGAAAGTAAAGCAAGTCCTTCAAATCAAAACATTGGTAACAAAACTGACCAAACTCAGAAATATGTCAATGAAATCTTTAACCCTTTAGCATTTAATCCAGCCAAAATATTCTGTTTATGTTAAAACCAACCAGATCTGGCCCCTCACACTTACCCTATAGTATCAATCTAAAAATAAAAATCAAAATTTTAATCTAGAAGATAATACATTATTAACCCTTTCGTTACCAAACCGCCCAAAGCCACCCAAAAAAAATTTTGGTTCATGTGACCAAGCCGCCCAAAACCGCCCGTAATCACCTATTCATATTTAAATGAGAATATCCGAGCAAATCTCGTTAGTACATTCGTGAAAACACGTGATTATTTTTGTAAACAGTTCAGCTATAGTTTTGTACGACGATCAACGTGTTTTTTTAATTTTGTGAATTTTGGGAGATTTTTTTCCAAATTTGTTCCTGTTGTGTTTTCAAAATTTGTAATCCTGACAAAAAAATGGATACGAATTTTATTCTGTCAAGCAGCGAGTCAGAATTCGAAGGATTTTCCATTGAAGACCTTGATAAATCTAACTCTGTAACCGAAAAAAAAAGCATGTGGTATTTGATAATGAATCTGAGGTTTCATTTTCCGAAAATGAAAGCAGTGAATCCGAGAGCTCCGATGATAGCAATAAAGAGAATGAATTAGTACCTGAATGGAGTGAAAATTTAAAAACTCCTTCTTTCAGTGATTTTTCTGAAGAAACTGGACCAAGTCACAGTCTTACCCAGGAGAGTAAAGCTTTAGACTATTTCTTTTTGCTTTTTCCGATGTGCCTATTTGAATTGATTACGGTGGAAACAAACAGTTACACTAAATGTAAACAAAGCGTAAAAAAGGATAGTTTGTGGTTTCCCATAAACTTGAATGAAATTAAAGCATATTTTGCCATAAATATTATTATGGGCATTAGAAAGTTACCTAGAATAACAAATTACTGGAGTAGTGATGAACCCTTTGGAGACGAATATGTCTCAAGTATAATGACGAGGATACGGTTTTTAAAATTGACTCAATATCTACATGTAAGAGACACGAGCAGTACACCAGTACGTGGAAAACCAGACTTTGATTCCTTATTTAAAATAAGACCCCTCATTGACTGTGTTCAAAGCACATATAAAACAGTTTATAGATGAGGATATGGTGGGCTATAAAGGCCGAGTGCGTTTTCGACAGTATATGCCAGGAAAGCGCACAAAATGGGGGATCAACGTTTGGAAAAGATTTGTGAATCAAATACTGGGTACTGCTCTGGATTTTAATTTTATACTGGCAAAAGAGACAGTAATAAATCCAGTAATGTGCACAACTCTTCTATAATAATATTTTGTTGTATACCCAATTGAATATTAGCTAATAACCCATTTTCTATAGCGGTGTTTGAACAAAAATTTTAATAATTTTATATTATGTTGAATTTACCTGTAATTTACCTGTAATTAAAGTCACTTTGTGACAAAAATTTTGGTATAGAATTGGTTGAGAACCTTTCGTTAAATTATCTTCCAAAAATCACATTAATATGTTAATAAATAAAAAAGTTAGAGTTGTTTAATGAAACCAGCCTAAATTTATGATTATGTTAGAAATTAACTGAAACACATAAGGGGTGTAATTTGGTTAGAAATATGGTAACGAAAGGGTTAATTCAAAACATTGTGAATAAATAGCATTACATTTGACTGAGTAATTTAAATGTTAAAAGCTAAATACAAAAGAAACTCAAACTTTATTTTCTTAACTAATGTCAATCCAACCATAACTTTAGCTTACGTTGTTTTTTTTTTAATAATGAAAAAGCTGTAAAATCAAATGTCTTACCTGAGCCTGTTGAAAGCGAGTTTCAATTTCACCCAAGAGCCATTCAAAAGCTTCTGTAGAAAGCCTGTATTCTTCAGCCACCCGTTTTGCACACAATGTTGATCGGATTAAGCATTTCATCAAAAGGGTTGCATTCTCATTAGCAATTACACTCAATCGGTCCTCGCCTGCCACAATGCACAGCTTCTTGCACAACTGACGAACACCTGTGATGGAAAAAAAAACCAATATCTCAATACTGTATGCAGAGCAAGTTCAATCTTTATTGGCAAGTAACTATATCTACCACATTATAGTTTTGTTATTTCATAAATGAAAACCACAAATCTTAAAAGTGATATTTTCACTTAATTATATTAATCTTGGAAGCTCTATATATTTGATTCTGAGACGAGTGGTATGTAAACAGAGATCTGCTACAGAATTTAAATATAAATAGATAACATTGATCTATATGCATAATGCACAAAAGCTTTATATTTTAAAAGGAAATGGAATGCAACATGTTCATGTTAGAGAATTTTCAGCTTACTTTGTAATAGTTTGACAAATCGGTTGAAACCGCATTATAGTCTTGCTAATCAGGTGCTTACCTATTACTTCATGTTTTTTAGTGACATGGTTAAAGAATGAAATGACAAAGGATGGAAATCTAAATAATTTTATTCTGATTTGTTACATAATAGTGCAATTCTGACACATACAAAACAATAATTAATGCTAGGAAAATAAACCTAAAATATTGGTTTCAAATTTTGGCACAAAGCTAGCAATTTCAAGGACAGGGATAAGTCAATTACAACAACCTCAGTGCTCAACTGCTACTTATTTTATCAACCCTGAAAGGATGTAAAGCAAAGTCAACCCTGTCACCTTAAAATAAACCTAAAAGATTAAGACATTATTACCTTCAACAACTTTCAGAGGATGAAGATCAGATGGTTTTCTTTTATCAATCCGAAAGATTTTCTGTGCATTCCAAATCAGTCTTTGTAAATTACAAGGAAGAACAACCTTTGGAAAAGAAAATCCGTAATTTTGTTTTAAAAAAATTATGAAAGCTAGATATATGGAGGTAAGTCCAACCACCACCAAAGATAATACTGAAGCACAATTTATTTATCTTTAGAAGATAATCTTTTAAACTAAAACATTACTGCAACACACAATTTTTTACTGGAGTCAAATTTATAACTACTTAATAATTGCATAGCTCAAAAATTTGTAATTATGATTAAACATTAATAAAAGTCAATCCAATCAAATGTGAAAAAGCTCTAAAATTAATGTCATTAAAATGAACTATTACCTTCATTTTTTTTGTTTGTTAAATAATATGTTTACAATATCGATCATTTGCTCTTCAAACATTAACAAGGGTCTTATTCTTGAATATGTAAACTGATTGAGGTTGGATTCAAACCCAGCCAGAATCAATGTACATATTCAGGAGTAAGACACTTAATAATAATTGGAGATCAAATCAACTAAACTTTAGTGTAAATATACTTCTTCACCCTAGAGAAAAGTCTACAAAACAATCATCTTATTGCAATGAATCTTTCAACTCAAAAGGAAATAAATTCTACATTGTAAAGTGAAATCAGTAAAATTGTATTACTTTGTTGTCTCCTTTGTCAAAAATGGTTCGCAAGATATTTCTGTCAGAAGTAAGTTGTTCCCACTCTCGTTCAAGTTCAGCAATAGAATGTGGATCACTCATCAAACTCTTCATTGTTTCTTCAGTCAAACATTTCTTCATATTACTGCAAATAGAAAAAAATTATCTTTGATTACCAGCTGGAATTTTAAAAATGGGACATAACCTTCAATCTATTGTGGAAATAACAAATAATGTAAAATGCCAATGCATATTTCTGCATTAACTAGTTTTTCTTTCCTTGTTATTGTTTTTTTTAAAGGCACAATCTTATAGTTGCCTTTTAAAAATCTTAGATAAGCAGACAAAATATTTAATGTGATCTCTAACAAACTAACAGAGAGGTGGTAGTTAATATGTGGTAGATGTACAGTAGTTAGCAGTAATTGAAAATTTATAAACTACTGAGACAGTTAACCATCTAAATGATCAAATTAGTGTTAGCAAAAATTATGAAGAAACAATTCTCTCTCCACACAAAAAGTAAACTGTTTAATACAGGAGGCAGTAAATATAGAAAATCAGCAGCAAGAGGAGAGAAATCAAATATAATTAGTTGGGTCAACCCATGCCAGCATGGAAGGCGGACGTTAAACAATGATGATGATGATTATGTAGTTTCAACATGCAAAAATGTAGAGTGCTATTGGGCTCAAACTTGTGATATTAATTGATGAGATTAGATAATGGAAGACTCAATAAGTGATGAGGTCAAATCTTAGTATGCTACAACACCAAAGATGAAATGACAGAAAGAATGAGATTGGAGGTACTATACAGCACACCCATTAATACATGCCAGCAAGAAAAATATTAAAGATAATGATCCTCACTATTTCTTTCAATAAGACTTGTTCAATACTAAGATAGATTAGTCTGTATACTAATAAACACCTATATTCAACAGTACAAAGATTTGAAATATTTTCCATTATCGACATTACCATTAACAACACTTACCGCTCATTGGAAGCATCAAATTTGAATTTCTTCTCAAAGGCAATATTGGAGGGTTTCAAAGTAGGCATCTGCTGAAACTCTACACAGCAGGCATCCAAACCATCTTCACCATAACGTAACTGAATAAGTTGCTCTACCTGGTTTCGGACTGTTCCATCATATTTTACCATTACACTTTCCATAGCTTTTATCAGACGTCTCTGAATATACCCTATCACAAAACAAAATAATGTAATGTTGAAAAAAACTAAGCAACCTTCATAACATTAATTTACTATGGTATTCTTTGTCAATATTCTCTCCTATGTATGACTAACATACAATTTCAGCAACTGCAACACAATGAAGCTTTATTACTTTGAAACATTATGACTTTAAGTCAGAATGTATCCAGGAATAATAGTAAGTTGTATTTCCAAATTACAAGAGAAAATTTGTAAAAAGTTATTTCTGATAAAATTTTAAGCACTCGATATTAGAGCAAGCAAGTTGAAAGTTCTAATTGAAGTCAGCTTGTACATAAGATTGTAACAATACTATGAAAGAGAAACCAACATCAATAAGCATCCAAAGCATCAGTACCTATCAACATATGAACCATTATAACATTGAAACTATTAAAACATGGAGATTGAGTGGTATAATACAAAACACCTACCAGTCTCAGCTGTTTTCACAGCTGTATCAATAAGACCTTCACGACCTCCCATGGCATGAAAGAAAAATTCTGAAGGAGTCAAGCCAGCCAGATAGGAGTTCTCTACAAAACCCCTTGATTCTGGGCCGTAATCGTCTTTGATGAAGTGGGGTAAAGTTCTATGTCGGAATCCAAAAGGAATCCTTTTGCCATCAACGTTCTGTTGGCCTACACAAGCAATAACCTGCATAACAAAAACAAAGTACTGTATAGAACAACAACTTAAGAGTGTATGTAGTAAGAAGATAGATGCAATGTATTTTATATAACATACAACATAAACTCAGAGTACTAATATATTTGATGAAAATAGACAGAAAAACATTGTAATAGCAACTGACCTGTGAAATATTAATTTTTGATCCTTTCGAACCAGCTACAACCATAGCTTTGAAGTTGTTGTATTCTGACAATGAGCGCTGAGCAGCACTACCTGTCTTGTCTCTGGCATCATTTAAAATACGATTCACCTGAAACATACATATTTAACACATTTTCAACCAGATTAAATGAAAATTCAGCTTCAATATGAAGCATTTTATATTTAAAAGCAATTCAGTGCAAGCAAAATAAGTACAAAATTGAAATAAAAATGTTTAATGTCAGCAACTTAGTACATTTAATATTACAATACTATACATTAATTCTCACAAGAAAATATTAAACATTACCTGATTTTCAAAAGTCTGTCTCAAGGTATTACCAGGACTTGGTTCCAATTCATCATTGTGGGCTTTCTGAATTACTTCTTTCACTTCACTCTTTTAAAAAGAATAAACAAATTTACAAGCAATTAACAATATTCCCATATTATTTTAATGTTATGTAACTATTACAGTAAGCATCGTTTAAAGTATCAAAATCAGACTATCTTTAACTAAAAAAAAATGTAAATAAAACTATTTTTAAAAATCAAGTAAACAGTGACAAAAGATAATTTGAAATCCTCAGCATTTTATATCAATCTTTTGTCATTTGTATCAGATATCACTTAGATCTATCTAAATCTAATATCAGCACAAACATTTATGTGATCACAAGATTTCATCAAAGTTTCACACTGGAAATGACCTACATTAATTGGAGACACTCGTCAGAAAGAGGATCTGAGGAATAGAGGAGAGCAAGGAGGTGGAAAGTGATGAGAGTGTAATAAAATTTCATATCTACATAAATTTTAATTCTAACTATAGTTCCATCAACTTCTTGCAGTTCAATCAACATACACATTATCTAGTCATAAATTTATTGATTAAACTCAACTTGAAATCTTTCCTCACTCTTTATGGCATTTACCTCCTTTGAAAGATAAGTTGTAAATAGGTAGCTATGCAAAAAAGGCAGTTGAATGAAAATATTTTCCTTCAAAGAAGCTGTACTTCTGTTATGTAATTATAGCTGAGTGTACTGGGTATTGAGAACTGAATGCCTCTGCCAGGGACATAGCACTGCACCAAGCTATCAACTTATCTGATATGCTGATGGGTTACAGTTCTCTCTGCATCAGAAACAATCCTGATCAAATCATTTACTGTTCTCAGATGCCAATATTAAAACAATTTGTACAAAACCTTCAATATGAAACATACAGCATAGAAACAGAGGAACACACTACTCACCTTAGCCCTTAGAATGGTGTCCTGGATTGCACGATATGTTGATGGATCAGCAATGGTATCTCCAATACCAATGCTATGTCCCTCTAGAAGAAGCCAGTTATTCACAACAGTTTGAATATCACCATACAGTAGGCCAGCACATTCATACCCTAACTCCAAGAAGACAATATGAACCAAAGAACCAGCAGATGTACCAAGAGTCTTTTTGCACAAAATACCAGACAGCAGTTCACCATCTTCAATAAGAACCTATAATAAATATAATTTGAAAACAATTTTATAATTTGAAAACAATTTTAACTGCCACAGGTTATATAGTAAGTATTAATTTATCAAATGTACTTAAGACAGGTGTAAGAATGGCTGTGTGATAAGAAGCTTGCTTCCCAACTACATAGTCCTGGGTTCAGTCCTACTGCATGGTACCTTGGGCAAGTGTCTTCCACTATAGCCACTATAAGAGTGGATTTGGTAGATGGATATTGAAAGAAGTCCGTCATATACATGTGTATATTTGTGTGTGTATGTGTGTGCGTGTGTCCGTCCCCCACATCATCGCTTGACAACCAATGTTGATGTGTTTACGTCCTGTAACGTAGCAGTTCAGCAAGAAACCAACAGATTGAGTACTAGTCTTACAAAGAATAAGTTCTGAGGTCAATTTGTTCGACTAAAGGTGGTGCTCCAGCATGGCAGCAGTCAAACATTAAAACTTACTTACTTTGAATCACTCTTCATTATTATAATTGTAAATAAGATTAAAATAATACAGTAGTACAAAATTTAAATGACTAACATTTTTACTGTCACGGGTGACATGGAAATAATCATAAATTTACTATTTAAAAGCCTGGGTTAGATGAAATTCATTAGGAGTAGATTTTCTATGGTAAGATTGCTCTTCCTGTCATCAACATTCATCTATTTCCAAGCAAGTTAATATTTCTCCATTAAATAAAGACAGCACAATATCTAGACAGGTTTTCACAAAAGATTACAAATAGCATCATTTATACAATGGTGATGTTCATTTATAATTATGTGTTGTCAAGATAACACACAAATTTCTGTCTGCCAAATCCATTCACAAGAAATTGGTCAGCTTGGGGCTATGAAGGTGCTGGTCAGTGGGACTAAACTTGAAACTATATGGTTGCCAAGCAAACTTTTTAAACTATACAAGCTTGACTTGCTTCAAAAACTGTTGTTCTAAATCCTTTACATTAGGTTACCATTTCAAAGACACCACATTGATATTATTGAAAACAATTACTTAAAGTTTCTTACAAGGCAAAAAATTCACAAACTACACAAAATGAAAACAACTTAAATTTAGTTTCTAAATTATAGTAGGATTTAATTTCAAGGTCAAGAAATACTTAACCCTTTCATTTCCAACCTATTTGAAAGCCCCAGAGGATTTTTTTTTGGCTCATGTTACCAACCTGCCCAGAATTAACCAAGGTAACATATACATATTTAAATGAGAATTTCAGCACAAATCACATTTGTACATTTGTGAAAACACATGATTTCACAACGTAAACAATTGTGTTACAGTGTCTGACATTGTTTGACTTGATATGAGCTCTTTAATTTTCAGAGATTTTTTTAGCAACATCAATTTTTTACTGACAAAAAATGGATACCAGTTTCATGTAGTCAAGCAGCGAATCAAAATTCAAAGGCTTTTCAAAAGACATGGAGAAATATAGCAAAGTATATAACAAACATAAAAACTACATATGTGATTATGAACTGACCATTTCGATTCCTAAAAGTGAAACCAACAATTCCAACAACAGTTCCAACAGCAAATAAAGGACATGAATTTGTACTTGAATGGAGTAACTTTTTTCTTAGTGATTTTTTTTTGGGGGGCGGGAAGAGACTGGACCTAGGAAGAGCCTTTCCAAGGAAACAAAATCGTTAGACTTTTTCTTTTTAATTTTTTCCTTTTAATTTGGTTGAAGCAATTGTGGGAATGAATCATTTTGCAGAACAATAAACCAAGAGGAAATCTAAGCAATTTTTGCTATCAACATTATTATGGGTATAAGAAAGCAACCCCGAATTATAAATGGATAGATAATTCAGTAATGTACACAATTTTTCTATATTAAAATTTTGTTGCATACCCAACTGAATATTAGCTAATAACTCATTTTCTATGGTGATGTTTAAACAAAATTTTAATTTTACATTTCATTGAATCTACCCCTATTTACCTGTAATAAAATTAACTCTGCGACAAAAATTATGTAACAGATTTGATTAAGAATCTTTTGTTAAATTGAGTTCCAAAGATAAAGTCAATAATAAAAAGCGTTTTTTTATGAAACCAGTCTAAATTCATGATTATTTTAGAATTTAACTGAAGCACATAACAGGTGTATTTTAGTTAGAAATGTAGTAGCAAAAAAGTTAAATTCTGGCACTAAACCTTGCCTAAAGTAGTACGATTCCTCAGCTACATTCATGATTGACTGACATTCCTACAGAGTCTCAAAACTGTACCGCATCCACTTATCTTTTCTACAAGAGCAGCTACAACTTCAAATTTGTAGACTGCATCATAAACTCTAAACTTGCATGAAAAAAATAAAACCATGATTTAGATATGCATGTTGACATTCTTCAAAAGCTCGGTGTTACTGCTTATCTAAACACATTGGGATGATGCAACCACTGTGACGAGCAAATTCAAGAAAATGGCTACAACATATCCGAGTAGACTAAGGCAAATGCTGAAACAAACTAAAATACTCATTACTGTTGTCTTTCAGAAACATCCAGATCATCAATAATATTAACTGTATAAATATCATGCATAACACTTGCCACCTGGTGCTACAGCATAATGACAGACTCAACAGATTATGAATATCGTCTTTTCCTGAACTACACAACAAAATTATTGGGTTAAGTAAAACTGTTCGCTATCTTCTAAACAGACAAGCAAAAACTAACTTTTGTGTCTCCTGGAGATATCCATTTGTAAGGTCCTTCATCTTCAGAATCAGGGTGAGTGCTGTGTGAACGGATACAATTAACACGTCCTGGGATGATCAGAGAAAAGAGCTGTTTTCCAGTCCACAGTGGTTTGGGTTTGAAAATAGCAGGAGGAGGCATGCGCCCATCCCATCGTGGAAGGTACATGAGTAAGTTCATCATCTGAGCCTGAAAGAATAAGAGGAAAGGATTTTAAAATCTTTACTTTCAGAAAAAAGATGACACGAAAGCAAAAAACAAATTTTAATAAAAAGAAGACAAACGTATTTACTCTGGTTAAAAAGACATCCCGTTTTGTCATTTTCCTGACAGCTGCAAGTGTGTCCTGTACAATACCCATGACAGGCCGGTTGGCTTGAGGAGTGAGAATCATACGAGGTACAGCAGCCAGGTTGTAAATTTCTGCTTTTGTCTCCAAAGATTGAGGCAAGTGAAGATTCATTTCATCACCATCAAAATCAGCATTGTAAGGGGTTGTTACACTGAAATATAAGACATAAACATGAAATATAAGACGTACAAAATCTACCTTCCCATTTTACAAATCAACTGAATTTCCATAAGGAAATTTAATGAAGATTTTAATTAGTTACAAAGCTACAAGTCTTCCTGGCAACTGAACTCCTTTTTACTTAAACCAAATCTTTTGGTTTGAACTAACAAGTGTTCTATAAATTTTGTCTTCAATGGTAATAACATAATATTGTCAATTTAATTCAATAATAATATCATTTTTGAAGTATGCATATCAGAAATACAATAGAAATAATTAAATTCAAGTTTACCTTAAATTTAATCTAAATGTAGACCAAGGTAGAACTTTTACTCTGTGACACATCATACTCATTTTGTGAAGTGTTGGTTGTCGATTAAAGATGACAACGTCATTGGTCTGCATGTGTCTCTCAACCTTAATAAAATCAATAAAAAATATATCATTAACTGCAACAATAACAAAATAATAGTTTTGCTGCAGAAGGAATATGTGACCTCAAGGAAAGAAAAAAATTTATCATACCTTGTAACCAATTTGTAAATGGAGATCTGAAGCTTTAGGATGGTATCGTAGATCAATTCTTTCACCATTGTCTCTGATAATATATTTAGCACCAGGGTATTGATTGGCACCTCGATTGACCAAATCATGCATTCTGAAAATATGAACATTTTAAAAACTATATATACCACACTTTCTTTTCATCTCCAGTACAAACCCATTTTGTTAAATGATAAACTGAAGTATTTTTAACAGAAAAAGAAAAACTAATTTAAAAATTATATCCGTCCCAAAATTGAAAATTATATGTCCCAATATTGTTCACATCTTAAGAGACCTCTTTGTAAGAAAATTTTTTTAATAAAAAAAAAAAAAGCAGGAGTGGCTCTGTGGTAAGAAGCTTACTTCCCAACCACATGGTTCCAGGTTCAGTCCCACTTCATGGCACCTTGGGCTCTTCTACTATAGCCTTGGGCTGACCAAAGCCTTGTGAGTGAATTTGGTAGACAGAAACTCAAAGAAGCCCATCATGTGTGTGTGTGTGTGTGTGTGTGTGTGTGCATGCGTGTGTCCCACCCACCCACTATTGCTTGACAGCCAATGTTGGTGTGTTTATGACAACGTAACCTAGCAGTTTGGCAAAAAGGTCAATATAAGTACTAGGCTTACAAAGAATAAGTTCTGGGGTAGATTTATTCAACTAAAGGTAGAGCTCCAGCATGGCCACAGTCAAATGACAAACAAGTAAAAGAATAAAAGAATTTATTCTTTTACAAACTACTTTACTTGAACACATTTTGACCCAAAATTAGCTTTAATTATATTTTCAATTTCAAAACAATTATCAAAATGTTATCATCCAATTATTTGATTATTAACATATGGATTACATAGAATGTATTTATTAATATGAATTTCAAGTCCAAACTCTCAAAACAGACATGTAACCGAAATTTTAAATGAATTGCTAAAATACAACCAAACATGTCTTATTTTAAAAACATTAAAATAAAATCATATAACTCAGGTGCATGCTTGAGAGGAAATAAATGCTTCACTTGCCTGTCAATATTGAATGGTGTGACAATTTCTGGGAAGGTTAAATTTTGTGCAATACTTCTCGGGACTCCAACTTGATCAATCCGTAGATTGGGGTCAGGTGTGATAACAGTACGAGCTGAAAAGTCTACACGCTTTCCCATCAAGTTGCCACGAACGCGGCCCTCTTTTCCTTTCAAGCGTTGTTTTATGGATTTTAATGGGCGGCCAGATTTTTGTACAGCCTGGAATTAAAATACAAAAATCTATTATAGAACCAAATTTATTCAATTACCAAAACTATCTTACCATGCTACCTCAGTTGAACAGTTCTGCAATTTTACAAAATTTACATAAGATGTGTTTTACAGTTGGGGAGCCAATTGTGAAATAGGAATGACAAATTTCTGTGTGAGAAACTAAGCAGATAAGGAATTATGCTTAATATAAACCAATGTTTGAATTTATAACCCACAATTCAGCATCTTAAACGCCCATGAACAACATTTAGTTTTAAATTTCCTCTGAAAACAAAACACATATCTCATAGTAATCAATACCAATGCATAAGAAATGTTTCAATATCATTTGAACTATATTTCATACACATACAATAGAAATTGTGAAGATAAACTTACACTACTTATAAGATAACACATCACTTAATATCCATATTCCATGCAGGCATAGGTTGGACAAGCATAATATTAAATTAATAAATAATTATTTTTAACACAAGCAGAAGGCCAGAAATTTTGTTGGGAGGGAATAATCAAGTATTTGACTAGAATTTAATTTTATTAACCCTTAGAAGAGCAACAGGTAAAACTGACTTTGTGGGATTTGAACTCAAAGCTTAAAGGGCCATAACTAAATATTGCAAGGCATTTTGTTTGACAAGTTAGTCAACCCACTGCCCTAAACTAGTAAAATAACAAAATTCATTTCAGTAATTAATTTCCCCTGAAATGTCATTCTTGGAAAACTTTTTCCTGCAAAAAGATATTTAATACTTCTAAAACATCAGAACAATTAAGAAACAAAAGAAATAAGCTAAATATACCTACCCGAGGTAAACCTGGCAGTTCATTATCTACTAATGTTGCCACATGATACTGCAACATTTTGGTGTCTTCTGCTATAATATGAGCAGCAGCTCCATTTTGTTCGTTTTTACGAAGCTGGTTGTTTGCTTTGACAATATCTGCCAATTTGTGTGTTAAGTCATCCTAAAATTCAAAATTTAAATGAATACAAATGCTTGACAGAAAAACATTTATATACGAAAAAGAAAAAAATGTTCACAAGATCCTAGACAGAGTTGTCATGTAGTTTACACAATCCCAGTTGTCATTTCCATATTATTCTTGTCTTGTAGAATTCATATTTAGATTTCTATTGTCGATTAATTCATCAAATATTAAATTTAGTATCATATATGCATTTTCAGTTGTTCATTAGCTTTTCCTCATGCTGGCATGAGTTGGACAAATACATATTCAGGAATTGTTTTCACAGTTGATGCTCTTCTTGTCATTATTATTTTTTTTTTTTTTTAAATTAATAGATCATTTACACAATTTATCTTATAAAGCTACCAGATAATTTGTTAGCAGGGAATGTCAACAATCACCATTTTTTCACAAATATAGAACATAAATACACACACAATGTGCTTCCATCAACCAACTGCACACAAAAGGAATTGATCAACCCAAAGCTACAGTAGAAGACACTTGCTAAATTGCCACACAAGTGAACCCTGTCTCCATGTGGCCATGCCTGCATATGTATTCATAAATTTTGTCCTAAACATTTCTCAAATATACAGCATCTATTTTTAGGAATTAATAAAGACAAAACAGTGAATTTACAGCAAAATAAATTGTGCAGTGTTTCTATACTGAAAATATACACACAAAAAACAATTTCACTTATAATGAAAATATCTATAAAGTTTATTTGAACACTTGCTATGACTGAGATAATCCAAGTTATTAATAAGATGGTACTTCCTAACCTGATTTCTGGCAGAACCATACATAACGACAGCTGGCCTCATGGGCAGGGGAGGCACAGGTAATACAGTAACTATCATCCAGTCTGGGCGAGAATATTTGGGATCCATTCCAATAATGTGGCATTCTTCATCCGATATTCTTTTAAATATTTCCAAAACTCGTTCAGCTGTTAGGGTAATTTTCTTCTCCTGTGAATCTTCATTCACTTGCTTCCACTCTGCTATCAAATCCAAACCCATCCGACGTATTTTAGGTTGGAAACGACCACATCCACCATGACCCTATAAAAGAATTCAGGGAAAATAGGGAATACAGTGAATGGGGAATATGAATAGAGATGTAACCAATCGTGAATACCAGTTTGGAGGAGAATAAGCAGAGGAAATAGGATTGGGATAGCAAGGTGGTAGGTGGCAACACAGGTGATGTTGAGTGTGTGTAGCGTGTGAGAGATGCACAGTGCCAGGGATGTCAGAGGTATATAGGGGTGGAAATAGGAGATGAACATAAGTAGTAGGGAATAAAATTGGTAGAGTGAGAGAGTGTAAAATAAAATAATGGAGAAGAATGAGGGTGTTGAGCAGAAAATAAGATGGTAAGGGATGATATTGAGAATGAGAGAGACTAAGCAGTTCCCCTGATACTTGGATTTCTTTTTTTTTTTTCAAGTATCAATGATTTGGGCCATTTGAAGCTGATATTTATTTGAAGTAACAAATTAAAAGTTTCATTTGATATTTGAGATATGCTATTTTAGCCAGTTAGTTTTGAACTTTTTAAATCATCGAATGTGGTTTATGAAATTTAGGACTTACTGATAGATATAAAGGACAAAAAAAAAAGTGGTAGATGGAGGAAAATATTGATCAACCCAGCTTGTTAATAATGATGATTACAAAATTAATTCAACAAACATTTTGACTGTAAATATAATATACTTACTTTTTTCATTTGTTCCATTTCACTTTCATTCTTGCTAACATCCATTTCATCTCCACCTTCACAAATACGCTTTCCTTTGCAGAGATCATACACGTGAGCAAGACGTTTACGTGGGTAACCTTTTGACTTGTTCACAATATCTTTGATTTTAGGGTTTTGCTAAGGAAAAAAAAAAAAATTATAATCGTTAATCTTCAATCAATTAGCATTCTGGTTTACAAAGACATTTACATGGCAATTGAATTTTTAAGTCTCCTAAAGGATGAAATGTTAAAAAATAATTCAAAGGATATAAACATTACATCTTTGGACATAAATGTTAATATTTTAAAATTTCTAATTTTGTTGCAATTTAAAAGCTATAAATTTTATGAATTCACACTAAATGCTATCTACACATCCATTGATCAACAATGTTTTGTATGTAACATTACAAATCAATTAATATTAATCTTAATTACTTAAACATTTCCAATAGCAATACACATTTAATTGTTTTTATATGCATGGTAGCACAGATCAAGAAAATCTTAATTGCATTTTGACAGAACAAGTGATTTTATTCTTATTATTTTTGCAGATGTGCAAGTTTAAGTTAAGTGTAATAATGATATGCCTAGGTACATAGCTGAACTTCAAATACAGTCAAGCATCATAATCTTATAATCACTTGCTTTAAAAAATTATATTTATCTATTCCATAGGTATGGAACCATATTTTTAAAAACATGAAATATGAAGTTACAATATTCATGCTTCACATACATCTTTATAAAAAATTAAATTGTTTTTCCATGAAATATAAACTGTTTTAAATAACTATGAAACTTACAGTGACTTTGGTAATATTTCACAAGAAAAATCACAGACAAGTAAAAATTAAAATTATAAAAATACATACCGAGTCCATCAAGAGTTTTGAACAGAAGAAGCAGACACATCGGATTATTTTAATGGTCTTCACCAAAAAGCCAATATGATAAACAGGTTTTGCCAATTCAACGTGGCCAAAATGTCCAGGACACTCAGTCATGTTGCCAGCACAAGTTTGGCATCGGGACAGTCTGTCAGTGGTCCCTTGTCGAGGGTCCATGAGGCCACCAAGTTTTGGACGACCAGCTTCCATTGTTTCCGGGTATTTAATACCCCCTTCTGTGACCGACATACGTCGCTGAAATGTTATAATATTAATAAAATTATTTACATTATATTTTAAATATTAAGATTTTTATTTATTTCTCTTATAAAAAAGAATAGAAAAATTAGATGTTAAGGAGTTAAAGAGGATACGAATTACAGAAAGAAAGCTTCTGAATAATACAGCAATGTAGGATATCTGGAGTTATTATAAAAGCTGGTAACCTTAGAAAAGCAGAAGCTTTTACAGTGGTCATTGTATTAATACATAAAGATCACTGGTTGGATGTTAAAGAGTAAGCATCCACCAAACTAAATTTTTGTTTGCTTTTTTTTTTTCTTCCTGAAATGGTGAATGTGATTAGTTTGCTGTCCTATTATATATATATTCTTCCCAAGCGTTAAACTAATACACCTGTCATCTTTTCTTCTCTAAATTTGAACTATATATAAATATATATATATCACCATCATCATCGTTTAACGTTCGCTTTCCATGCCTGCATGGGTTGGATGGTTCAACTAAGAACTAGCAAGCCAGGAAGCTGTACCAGGCTCCAATCTGATTTGGCAAGGTTTCTACAGCTGGATGCCCTTCCTAACACCAACGACTGATGTGTAGTGGGTGCTTTCACATGCCACTGACACAGGAGCCAGTCAGGCAGCACTGACATCAGCCATGCTTGAATGGTACTTGTTACATGCCACCAGCAGTGGCATCAGCCAAACTCCAATGATGCATTTTACATGCCACCGGCGCAGGTTCCAGTTAGGCAGTACTGTCATCAGCCACAACTACAATTCATGGCTGATGACAGTGCCACCTGACTGGCATATAAAGACATACAATTACTAAAAGCATATTTTGGCTTTGTAGAACTGGAGTACTTTTAAGACAATCTGTTCAATTTTGTGTATGCTGAGCATCTGAGGGATTTCCACAAGAATTGTTAATAAGAGGTGGTAGAGGTGTAATTATTAGATTGTAGAAAATGTTAGATTACAGCAGTCCTTTGAGGGTGGGAGTTGTGGTCTAATGAGATCAACACAAAGTACATCAAAAACTACCTGTCAACAATTGTAAGAAAAATATGCAATATGTCAACAACTGTACGAAAAATAACCAACTGCAGGTCAATAACTAAGAAAAATAACCAACTGCTGGTCAATAACTCTAAGAAAAATAACATCTGGAGCAAAAAATTCCAAGAATAATATCGTGACAAGTAAGGACTGGATGTAGTGGTTACTATGGAATCTGTAGGGATAAACACAATATAGGTGACAAGAAGAGATAAGGCAGGTGAGTCCAAAGTAGCTGAGTGAAGAAGGTAGTATGTGACAAGCCATCTCTCAGGAGACTATTACAGTAATGATAGAAAAGAGAAACATCACATTTGTGGGTCAAAGGTTTAAGTGTTGGGAAGTTCAGTGGAAGAAATTTAGGATATCTGTGTAGCTAGAAGCACTGTCCCAGTTATGGTGATGGAACACTTGGGAGATTACCTTAGTGGTACTTTTTGGTTAAAACAAAAAGCATGAAAACTGAAAAAATTAAACATCTTATTGAATCTGATAACATTTTTATCACAAATCATACCATGCCTATTGAAGAGGTCAAACGTCAACAATGTATTGAAGTATTGAATCAAAAGAATCTTTTAATCCAATCTCTCGTCACCACATAAACTCAATTTTTTAGTGGGGAGATAACCCAAAAGTAGCGATTTAGCTAGTGTGTGCAGTTACATGCAAAATAGGTAGAGAATGTGGAGGCTTTCCCTGATGAGAATACTATATACAAAACCATCATGTCTGAGAAATGGAAAAAAAGATAAGTCCACGGAGCTAGCAAAGGTCTTTGCAACAAGGCAGCAAAACGGCTATAGTTTGCATGTTAGTTTTACAGGAATTGTGATGTAGAGTAAAAACTATCCAGTTTGAAGGGGTAAGCAATTTTTCTTCAAAATGTTGTCGGTTTTTTTGTTTTTTTTCATTGAACTGCTGCAGCACTTGGGAAATTTGGTGCTGTGAGTTTGTTTATGTGGGATGTAGAGAAGGCTGTAAGGAATACTTATGGAATAAACCAAGTTAGAAAATCAAAAATTCTAATATAAAGTAACAAAAATTCCTATACTAAAATTTTCCTGTTGTCAAGGACAACTCGACTTGGCTACAGTTCACCCGACAGCAGCCATGAAGTTGTAAATAACAAAGATAAAGGTTTACATAGCCAAGCTGTAATGTTTGAAACAAGTTTCGTTTAAAGTATCGCCGTTATGTTAAAAAAAAAGAGGATTCAACACGACGTTTTATTACTAATGTTAGTGCCAAGTTCATCATCATCAAGCAACTGTCATTTTCTGATGGTGTATTGAGTGACAACTTTATCCAAAATGTCTTTTTAAGTATGCTTTCAGAGATTTGGCTGCAATTTCTAGCAAGTCATTTGACTTAGTAGAAGTCGTAAAGGCCCACAACGTTTTATATAGTGCTTTATGAAGCGATTGATTCTCAAGTAAAATAAAGTAAATTAAACGAGAGCACCAAGTGTGTTGTGGAGACCACCAGACCGAATGAATACGTAGTGCAAATCTAGGGGTTGAAGGTAATTTCAATGTTCTTTGGAAAAAATTGTTTATTCTATCTACTATCAGTTCATGTAACTGTCAGAAGTGATCATCAGATCATCAAGATAAACACTTGCAACAGACCAGCAAAAACGTTTCTTATTAGTTTAACACCATAAATGTGGACCAAGCACTGACTCTTAACTACCACTCGAGATCGTAATATGGGTTATTTACAATTGTTGACTATAGGTGCTCAATTGTTTTATGTATTATATTAGGGAAAGAATAGATGAGAAAGAAAAAGTACAATCTAAGCTGAGTTTATTACATAAATTTAATGACATCTAATTACATTCCCTACTTTTTCTGTGGCGACTATGGATACCACTGGTTACAAATTATGCAAGTGGACTGCAGTTAACGCACCCCTTATATTTTCGATATGATATTACAGACGATGATCCAACGAGGTTAATGTAGTCTTTTAGCCCGGGTTGGCTTTGATCGGACACACTAATGACCTAAGGCAGTGGTTCTCAACCGGGGTCCATGCCACAAAATAGTAAATTGGGGATCCACAATAGTATTAAGAACCCCTGAAAATAGTTTTTTTAGACGTATGTATTGCAAGAAACAGCTAGTTTTCTTTCTCTAATATTTTATAGAGTTCAACCTACACAAATTAATGTATGGAAAATAAAATAGGAATTTGAAAGAAGTTTCTATAAAACTAGTCTTTAAATTTCGAATGACTACGGGGGTCCACCAGAATAAAAGATAGCCCAAAACGAAGGCTAGCCTAAAATAGTAATCAATGGGGTCCATAGATGGAAAATGGTTGAAAACTCCTGACCTCAGGTATACCAGCCGTAACGAGGGAGATATAGCGGTTATTTCTAACATGTCAAGCAATCACGTAGAACCATCATCAATGAAACATTTGGATTTAAATCCCGCCGAGGTTAATTTTGCTTCTGAATCGGGCTGAGTCAGAGGTTAATTTTGCTGCTGAGTCACACGGAGCCGATAAAAGGAAGTCATGAGATCAATATAATCGACTGTGTCCCTTCCCCCACACCGTACAGTAAATATTGTACATACCTGTTAGAAATCATATTCAAATGAATCGTGAAAGTAATGCGGAACTGCTAGAGTTTATTTTGACAACTTTTCTTGCAGCATGGCTTTACTTCCGACTCTTCATCAATCGGTGGTGAACAGAACATGTACATTCGATGTTAACACCTGGTCGACCACCCATTGTTTTTTCGTGTAATACGTAACTACATAAACTCATGTGTCCTTTTCTTTAAGACGATAAGGTAGGATTTGATGGCTAAGCTCTAGCAAGTCGAACGACGACGTAAAGGCTGCGGCACTACTTAAATACAGAGGTCCTTTCTTTGGTTCCTGATATATGGTATTATTGTTCTGCCTCAGGTCAGACCTAAAATCCAAGATATTTAATTTGTGAGCATTCTATCTCTTATTCGAACAGCGAATTTCCAAGACCGCATTATTCGATGTATCTTCCTCTCTTTTAAGACGATAGGATGTGATTTCAGAGCGAATTTTAGCTGCTACTTCTAGTAGGGCAAATGCCGCCGCCTCCACCGCAAAAACTCACTTCAGAGGTCGTTATATACCCATGAATGAAGGAAAGTTTGTATGTGTGTATACATATATATATACACACACACACACCATTTTTATCCACAATTCCCATACTCTTTAGATATGAGACTTCGAAGAAGAGCTGTTCTCAAACTCCGCATGAATATACTTACACAGTACCAGGAGTAAGGAAGAGTAAATAAAAAGAACGGTAAAGAACTTGGGCTATATAACATTATGTGAAAATACTAGAGATAACCAAGATTTCCTCAAAAAATATAAAAAGGTTGTGGAAAATCAAAAATTAATTTTATCTAATGACACTTAACATTTACTATTATTACTTGATAACATTTCAATAGAGGACTGTTTGCTGAATATTAAGCTTCATTCAGCAGACACACACTTTTAAATGGTATACAGTTTTATATTTAATGAACAAGTAACGTTTCAAAAAGAAATTCTTTACAGCAAAGATTAATTCTATTGAACTTCAGAAACAACGAAGTCACAAAAAAAAAAAATTACTTTCAAATTTTCATTATGGAAACACTAATTTTTAAAATATTTGAAGAAAGTTTTTAAATAACTGCGATATATGCTATTTAAAATGTGTACGGAAAAACAAAATCCAATAAAAACGTTTATTTTGGGTTTGATAATGACAGGGAGTAATTTTTCAACGGATTGATATACGCAATCACTTCTCTCAATACCAAAATTTCCATTGGTTATTATCTTTATCTCTCAAACGGAAAATATATATATATATATATATACATATGTATGATATGTAAACAAACAAGCTTACGATTTCATCTGGACTTAAAATGCCGAACTGGATCCTTTTACATTCCCTTAAGGGTGCATTGGAGTCTTCTACGTAGGCCATCTTCAGCTAAAATGGCGCAACCTTCTACTCCGCTGCAATTTGACTGAACCGATTGCTTCGTCGCTTTATATACATATTCTAATTAGGGGTTTACACATACATTTCCACGGCGTTTTTCGATTTTTACCGTACCAGCTATTAAATAGTTTAATAAAACAATGAATTTTTTTTAAAAATAATCCAATGCTTTAATGACATTTAATTATTTTGTGATATTATTTCTAATAAAAAAAAATAATTTAATTTTGTAAGTTATTAAATTTTTTGTATCACGTTCCCGGAAATGTACTGTGCTGAACTTTTTCAATCGAAAGAGACTAATCATCATCATCATCATCTAATCTTATGTAATTTTTCAATTTCATATACAACCAAATATTTAACATTTTTAGAAATTGGTTACATTTACCCAAACTTTTTTTTATTATTGTTAAATAATAGTCAAAATTTTTAAATTAAATGGTAATAGTCTATGATCTTAATGCATATTTAACTGTCATCATCATCGTCAACAACAATAAACTGATAATAAAGCTTATATAGTTCAGTACTGTCTAATTTTTTTTTACAATATGTCAATGTTTTTGCATTATTCACATAACTACTTGTTTATAAGTGTTTATTTTTACACCCAGATTATATCTTTAGTAAAATTTATTGTAACATAATTCCGTATAACATTGTCAATCATCATCAAGATTGTTAGATACGAATAATGTGTTGATTAGTTATAACATTACACCAAATAGCTAATATGTATAGCATATGTATGTATAAAGCATTTGTTTTAATGTTAAGATAATGCTTTCAAATTTTGGTACGATGCCAGCAATTTTAGAGGGGTTGGGGTAAGTCGACTACACTGTTCGACTTGTACTTTCTCCCGTCGCTTCCGACATATAAGACTCTAAGTCATTTTTACTTTTATTTTAGCTCTGATACCAATGTCTCTTATGAAACTTATACCAAGTGGCTGTTATAGTAGTTCAGATGGCCCAATTCATAGTTTTGTTTTTTGTTTGTTTTTTGCTTTATATCATGTTAACACATAAAACATGAGCCATGATTGTGACTGTCAGGCACAGGTCGCCAGGCCACGATCTTGGCCCAGATAGATGCATTTAATTTATGGGCTTTTGTTGGGGGTCTAATATCACTCAAACGCTCCTATACCCCCCAGAATGCAAGAGGACTAATAGTTCAACTAATGACTTTTCAGATGATGTAAAACTTGCTCCCATTATATACTAAGAAGATATTTTGACTATTTTTTGTTTTTTATGTGTGCATGGTAGTCTCATTTTCATAAAATGTGTTCAGCAGTCCATGCTATGTAAGTGCAAATCCCAGCGCTTTATAGGTTAAACCTCCATTTGTTGCGATTCAATGCAGCTTTTCAAATGGTTCTAAGGTAATCTTTATCGTACATTTATACACATGTATGAATGTACACAGTCTCATATATTCATAAATTATGCTTTTGTGTAGGTGAAAAAGAAGAGCCTAGATTGATTCAACAAAAACAACAAAGAATTCTCGAAATTTCATTATTGCTAAAAGGCGTGCTTGAACAAGAACCAACCTCAAACATGAAGAAAAATACATCAAAGATCTCAAGCAGTTATGTTAAACTTAGATCAGAGAGCTTCAGAACAAATGGTGGATAGAAGAGCCTTCTGAGCTTAGAAGATATTCTGATGGCAAGGACCTCAGAAATTTCTACAGCTTTAACAAAGAACTATACAGCCCAACCCAAAATACCCTTTAGATTACTTTGAAAACTACTGATGATTCCAACATTTTCACTGACAGCCAAAGCATCCTGAACTGCTGGAAAGAACATTTCAGCACTCTCCTAAGTAGATGTTCTACTGCAGCAAAGATTTTCCTACAACAGTCTTTGAACATCTTTCTCAACCATGGATGTCAAATCTTTTCAAGAATTCAGAGATGTCATCAAAAGCATGAAACTAAGGAAGACACCTGGTCCAAACAACATCCCTCTGGAGCTCATCCAAAATTGTAGCCAGCCTTTAAGAAAAGGCTATTCAATCTCATCCTGAGAATATGGGAAACCCAAATAGTACCTGCAAATCTAAAGAATGCTTTCATAGTTACAGTCTTTAAGAATGAAGATTACAGCATTTGTGGGAACTACCATGGCATATCCTTCCTCTCCCTCCTAGGAAAAATCTCGACGAGAACACTGCTCAATTGTCTCCTAGTTGCCAGGACCTCAGACTACCATGCCAATTGTTCCCTTTAGAGGAACAACTGGCATGGTATTCTGTGCAGGACAGCAACACGAAAATTGCAGAGAACAACAGAAACATCTCTTGCAGATCGTTTATAATCTGGAAAAGGCTTTTGGCATCATACCACACACAGCTATGTAGAAGGTCTTATAGTAATTCAGTTGCCCTGATTATTTGTGGCTTTTATCCAAGCACTCCATGATAACATGCCAAGACAGGTGACATTAAAACATGTCAGAAGATTTCTTGATCACCAACATCTTAAAGCAGAAATGTGTACTTTGCCATGTCAAATCCTTTAAAGGAAACTCGGTACCAGCAATAGATCGAGCAATTGCCCCATTTGATGCTTCAAAAACTGACTGAAATGGACAGTAAAGAGCATAAACACCAAGCTTAAATCCTGGGAGCACCACACAGGAAACAGAACAGCATGGTGTTGTATCATCAAGGTTGGCATAGAACATTTTTTAAAAAAACCTTGTCAAAGAAATGAATATAAATGGCTATGACAAAAAAACGAATATAAATGGCTATGACAAAAAAACCTGCCAACTCCAACCAAAGTCTCTACCAACCATCAGATTTCACTCCTGTGGACAATTGTTTCATGCATAAATTGGTCTTACCAGCCATCAGAGGCTGCACCTCCTTTTTTTTTTTTTCTAATTTAGCAACTCCATAAAAATATGGTAAAATTGATTTTGCTTGTATCTGCTTTGGTCGGTTCACAAAAATATAAATTTTTTTTCCTTCCTATCATTGATTTTAAAGAATTTTGGAGAAAATTAATATTTTAACTTAGGAAAGGAATGGGAGAGCAAATTAACTAAAGATACAGGACATCACAAACTTTGCTATGTCATCATTTTCTTTCTCTCACAAACCTTCATGTTTAAATCATGCCAACTTTTTTTTTCTTTCTCCTGCATGTTTACTTTAATATCAGTCTTATACAACCTCTTAATTCTGCAAATCCTATGTATTATGTTCTCTATTTCTCTCCTTCACTCACATTTTGTCCAACTATTACTGTCTATATCTTTCTCCATTCACCACTGTCACTGCCTTTTCTAGTACCGCTACTGTTACCACTATTTCCTTCTTACTCTATTTGAGTTACTTCCCTTATCATGACACAAACTGTTGAAAAGTAGGCACATACTATTGTATTAATACAAACTTTTTATAATTTCTGTAATAAAACTTGCATTATTCTTTGAAATATTTAGAATTGTGAAATTTCTGCTAGTTTTGACAACCGTGTAGCATACAATTTTACTTTTCTTTTTAGTATTTTTCTGTTCATGAAACCCAATATATCACACTAAATTTTAATGTCTGTACTGAAGAGCAAATATGAAAAAAAAAAAAAAAATGCAACAAAAATTGCTTAACTCTTTACCTATCCAGAGCATTTTCATAAATGTCTTAAACAGATATGCTTCTTTCCAGACTTTTAGTTAGCCCTCACTTCATATGTTCTGAGTAATATGAAGCTTTCTTTGATAAGTCTCGTGTTAATCAGATGGTTGAAAAACATTGGAAATATGAAACATATATGATGCATGGACACTAGAGATATATGTCCTGTGTGTCACAAGTGATATACAAGACAAGCAATGGGTTAAGTAAAAATCTACGAAAATTAATGTGCTAAGATTTAGTAAACCGAGAAAGTGATATAAGGTATAACTACAGTTAAAATAGTTTTTGCATAGATAGATGTAGTACATCAATTTTCACTTCACATGGTTAGTTGAAGGGAGAGGCAAAGCGCAAGAGAAAAGAGGGAAAGAAAAGTGTTACTGATGTGCTGTAGGGTGGGGAAGTGGTTAAGAGCGAAGGCTACTAACTCCAAGATTCCGAGTTCGATTCCAGGCAGTGACCTGAATAATAATAATAATAATAATATTGAAAAATACCTTAGGAATGAGAACCCAGGTTCTCATTCCCCAAGACACCTGATGAAGGCTGGAGGGTATATCAGCTGAAATGTGTTAACAACAAACAAGATCATCATCATCATCATCATCGTTTAACGTCCGCTTTCCATGCTAGCATGGGTTGGACGATTTGACTGAGGACTGGTGAAACCGGATGGCAACACCAGGCTCCAGTCCGATTTGGCAGAGTTTCTACAGCTGGATGCCCTTCCTAACGCCAACCACTCAGAGAGTGTAGTGGGTGCTTTTACGTGTCACCCGCACGAAAACGGCCACGCTCGAAATGGTGTCTTTTATG
>NC_068990.1:48885285-48889863 GCF_001194135.2 Octopus bimaculoides
TGTAACTTTCATAACCTGATCTAACAGCTTGATGCCTCTGTAATTATTTGTATCTAAAGCGTCCCCTTTACCTTTGTAGCAGTTGACTATGATGCTGCTACACCAGTCATAGGGTATGACTCCTTCGTGTATCACCTGGTTCGTAATACGGGTGACTAGGCTATAGCCAACACTGCCAGATATTTTGAGCATCTCTGCAGTGATTCCTGATGGGCCGGGGGCTTTCCCGGTCTTCATACTCTTAATTGCTTTATCTACCCTGGTACTATCAACTCGGATAGCTGGTCCCTCTATTGGGTCGACATAAGGCAGGCTCTCTTTCTCCCATTCATTCTCTTTATTAAGCAATCTATCGGAGGACAAATATCTGTCAAATGTATATAATGTAAACCATGAGCATATGACGTAGTGGTTAAGAGCACGAGCTACTAACCCCAAGATTCTGAGTTCAATTCCAAGCAGTGACCTGAATAATAATAATATTAATAATAATAATATCAAAAAATACCTTAGGAATGAGAACCCAGATTTGAAATTTCCTCAAGACACCTGATGAAGGCTGGAGGGTATATCAGCTGAAACGTTGTATTAACAAGATGAAGAGAAATATCCATCAAGTGTAAATAATGTACATAATTCCTCATCTCTTAAATATAGAACCATAAAGAGTGAAATGTTAAAGACATGAAGAGGAGAATTACATGGTTAAAAAGTTTGTTAAAGAGGTAGAGAAGGAAATTTTAAAACCATAATATATTATTGTGACTGAAAGTGAAATAACTTAGCAAAATAAAAATCATCCTTCTTTCTTAAATAGCTTCTCTTAATCTTTTTCATTCTGTAGAATTTCCAGTATATATATATAATACACAACTGTCTTTTTCCAATTTCCACCTACCAAATCCACTCAAAAGGCTTTGATCGGCCTGGGACTACAATAGAAAGTACTTGTCCAAAGTAGCTCAAAGTAAGACTGAACCTAAAACCAGTGCTTCAGATATGGACTTCTAAACCACAAAGCCATGCTTGTGGATGGATACTTGGAGTGTGAATTTATTGAATGTGTGCGTGTGTCTTTGGCTGTGGCTCCAAGCAGCTTTAATTAGCATATATATCCCAATGTAATCTTGACAATGAGTTGAACTATGTTAAGTTAGTAAAGTCATTAAACTTTGATGAATTTCGGGGGATGTAACCAAGCAAGGAAAGCAAGATTTCACTGGTAAACACTATTAAGTAGCATTGTTATTGTGTACCCTCCAAATCGACAATGATCATACTAACCTATAATCGAAACATTCCAACCATGACCATCCTGCCATTTTGTTCATGTACATTATCCAATCTACGTTGCCTTTTTTAAAACTGTAGGATATGGTTTAGAAACTGTTCCTAGAAAATGAGCAACCACATAGAAATTCCTTTGTTGAAACTATGTAGAGTCTGTATACTCTATTTTCCAGCATACAAGTCAAATTTTTCGGGCTAAAATTTACAGAAAAAAAGGTAGGTATACTTATACATTAAGACAACTTTGGAAGCCCAAATATTTCATGTGAAATGCAGTAGGATGAAGGAAAGATAGTGATTATGTTTAAATGTTTACACTACGTATTTACACAATATTCTACATCAACTCGTATGCTAGAAAATACAGTTTGTACAGTAATCCCTCAATTTTCGCCGGTGTTACATACCACAATAGATGAAAATCCGCAAAGTAGAAACAGTACTGTACTGTATTTAAAAATTTTTTATAATTTGTATATATTTATTTTATTATAAATGCAAAGCAACACCACAGAGGAATCGACATAAGCTTAAATAATCAACTGTGACAGGTGAACTGCGATATGGTGAAGGATTACTGTGTGAGCTAGAATTTCAAATCCCATCCTAAATATTTCCAAGAAGTATCTTTTACTGATGCTACTATTATCAATATGTGAGGAAATGAAAGCAAGAGCATAGATTCTAGGAAATCTGTGATATGAGGTAGTGTCCAGTAATAGTCATTATATTTGATGGCACATAGCGTTCAGCTACATTAAAACTTTAAAATAAAGCTGTGTTCACCTGGAATTGTTGAGATTTATGCTGCACTATTCCCTGGTGTATTTATTGCTTAAATTATTTTGACCAGACACTTAATATTTGTGCAGAAATATATGATTCCAGTAACCTAATAACCTGTTATGTATCTCTGCAACACAAAATAAAATAAAACAAAGGAATAGCCTTTTACAACTGGCAATTGGCTATATTTTACTTGTGTCAGTCACTGGACTGTGCCCATGCTGGGACACTGCTTTAAAGGGTTTTAGTTGAACAAATTGACGTCAATACTAATTTTCTTTAAGCCTGGTATGCATTCTATCAGTCTTTTGTCAAACTGGCCAAGGTACAGAGACATAAGCAAATCAACACTTCTTCTCAAGCAGTGGTGTCCTGAACAAGCACAGACACAAAGACTGACACACATACATACAATGTGTGTGTGTGCGTGTGTGAGAGAGAGAGAGAAAGAAAGAGGCAGGCCTCCACACAGTTTGTCTACCAAAATTCACTCACGAGGCATTGTTGAAGATGGTGTGCAGTGAGACTTAACCCAAAACTATGTGGTTGCAGACCAAGTTTCTTAACCACACAGCCACACCTGTGCTTATGTTCTTAAATGATTGTCTCACCTCAATCATGCTTGTATTCTTTTTCATAATAACATAAAAGATTAGATCTTTAACAAATCTTTGTCCAGTTCCCTATGCTAAATGTATATTAAATACCACTGCAATGAAAAACAGGAATTGTTGAAGTAATTTTCCAAATGATTAGTTTACCATTCATTAATGAAGTCAGGGAGACAAATTGGATGATATATACTGGTTCTTTGCACAAAGACTGAACTCAAGACTGTTAAGATTCCAGTTCAATATACTTACTTGACATTTATTCTATTCAGATTTCTCAAATATGAATGTCATTTTATGCAAATCTAGTTGCCAAGTTCATTTAAGCTGCACTGTGACTTTCAAACACCTATAGAGGTTATTACAAAAATATATAGGTACTTTACTGATATTGACAATTTTTTTATTTACTAAAGGATTAGTAAATAAACTAATAGATTTCTGAAACAGATGATTGGCAGACTTTCAGAATGGTTATCACTACCTCATGGAGAAAGAAAAGAGAAGGAATTGAGTGATTGTTTAATGGTTTATTTACTAATCCTTTAGTATATAAATAATTGGTTGATGAAAATTGGAAAGTACCAAGATATATCTACAAATATATTTGACAAAACACATTTTGCACGAGTTAATTATTAATTGCTTACTGAATTATGTTAAGTAAGATTGTACTGTATTTTCACAAAGGAGTTAGCACAAAAAATAATAGGGAAATTACTTGGCAAATTTTATCTTTATATGCAAATGGGACTCATTTTCTTACTCCTTCCTTTTCTCTCCACTTTTATATAGTTGTCTATGTTAATATTAATCCTTGTCTACACAAATCTTCTACTTCCATTTCTATTTCTTTGAAAAATGGTAACTACATAGAAATTTGGCAAAATTGGTTTTACTTTGTCTTATGAGAGAAATTCAACTGTTAATCTATTATATATTTGTGAAAAAGACGGACGTTATCTCAGGTGCAGTTGTGCAGGCAAAAGTGTGCTATTTACGTGCTCCTGGCACGGAAGCCAGGCAGCTGGTGCTCAGGCAACGATCACGCTCGGACGGTGCTCTTAGTGATCTACTGGTACAGGTGCCATCATGATTTCACTTGCCCCAACAGGTCTTCGCAAGCCGAGTTTAGTGTTGAATAAAGAGACGTTGGCATAGGTGCCAGTTAATTTATATATATATATATATAAAGTGTGTGTATATATATATATATATATATATATATATATATAAAGTGTATATATATATATAATGCGTATATATACACATATATATTTAATATGTATGTATATTTATAATATGCATATATATATTTATAGTGTGTGTGTGTGTGTGTATATATATATATATATCGGTATATAAAGTATGGGGTTTTAGTTCACAGGTGATTAGGTACGCTCGGTAAGTGCTGTAACGGATTACTAGGGCTCCAAGATTATTGCCAAGACTGTAGTTATGGAGCCATTGCAGATTTCCGATGCAGCGGATATTTAATTGTTAAATGAGATGTCAAACATCTCAATTCATATACAATATTATTATAAGAAGAAATTCAAAATCTTACAGTTCTTTCAGGGATATCCCCGAGTATGGGATATTCCATTATCAGAGATAAATGGGGGAAAAAATATGGAAAATCAGAATGGTATATATTAATAAGATGATAGCATAGAGGAAGGGAGTAAAAGAATAAGGAGATGGAAGGAGAGAAGTAAAAGAAGCATCAAAGTTATAGAGACCTTAGGTTCAATCCTGCGTAGATCCATATTGTTTAAAGTCCTGATATAGTAGACATCCCAAGAAAAGGACGTGAACATATCAATGTTCAGTAACAGAATGGTAGCGGAGGTGGCTATTAATTGTTAAAATTTGAAAATAAAGAGAGGTA
>NC_068990.1:48890097-48891946 GCF_001194135.2 Octopus bimaculoides
TAATATGTTACAAAACTCATTTTAGGGTCTGAAAAACGGAGTGGGGTGAGGTGGAAGCCTCGGAATTTTCACCCCCAAACCAAAATAAGGGATTTGCAGCATAATAGGAGGCCAGGGTACTTGATTCCACGCAAAAAATCTGAGTTGTTTTTTCTTAGTGAAAATCGTGCTGGTTTTAATACAGAAATTTACCAAATTGTGCGGGATAGCCTCTACACAATTCTTAGACGCCATAGCCTTGAGAGTGCATTTCATACACAGAAACTAAGACAACTGTCGTATATATGTGTATATTTGTTTGTGTGTGTGTACCCACCATTGCTTGACAACCGATGTTGCTGTGTTTACGTTCCCATAACTTAGTGGTTTGGCAAAACAAACTGATAGAATAAGTGCTAAGCTTACATAGAATAAATCCTGTGGTCGATTTCTTTGCCCAACAGTGGTACTCATGGCTGTAGTCACATGACTGAAACAAATACAACAATAAAAAATTATGCTATTTTAATCCCGAGCAAGGCCTGGTTTCTCTGCTAGTCTATTATATATTTGTGAAAAGAGCTGACATTGTCTCACGTGCAGTTGTGCAGGCAAAGGTGTTAGTAAACGTAGTTGGATTGGGCTGAAAATTGGCACACCTGTGGGGAACGTGCTGGTGAGTGAGCATGACAAATTTCAGTTTTCTCAATTGAAAGGCATGGCCGTTAGGACAAAATTCATCGTCTTTAAACGGACTTTGACAAGTGTTTGTCATTTCTCTCTTCCAACTATCAATCTTTCTCCCTCGATTTCTCTCTTTCCTCCACTTTCTCTCAATGAGAAACGTTTGACAGCTTCCACTCTGTCTTTCCCACTCCATCTTTGCTGTCTTTCTTTCTCCCCCCGCCTCTCTCTCTTTACGTCTGTCTGTATTTATAGGAAGAAAGCGTTGACAGCCGCTGGTGATCCTCTGTGTTTAATGGTGAAGAATAAAATGGTAAATAATTATACTGTGTCAAAAATACGTTTCACACTCTTGAAGTTTAAATATTCCTGCCACAGGGATTTTAGAACGGTGAATTATTATCGCCCACCACCACTGCACAATCATAAGATAATATTAATCAGATATTTATTCTGTTGATTTATATATGTGTGTGTGTGTGTGTATATATCATCATCATCATCGTTTAACGTCTGCTTTCCATGCTGGCATGGGTTGGACGGTTTGACTGGGGACTGGTGAGCCAGATGGCTGCACCAGGATCATAATGTATACATATTTATAAAGTGTGTGTGTGTGTATATATAGTGTATATGTATATTTATGTGTGTGTGTTTGTGTATATATAATATATATATATATACACACACATATATATATACATACAAAGCCATTAGAGCAAAGAAACAAGCCTGGAAAGGTGGGGGTAGCAGGGAACTGTACCAAGCAGCAGATATACATAGCCAAGGGCGAAGCAGAAAAGAAGTTTGCCAATGTCCAGCAACGTGAGGACCAAAGCACTGAGGTATTTCGGATTGCAAGACAGTGTGTGAGAGAAAATTGTGATGCCACAAGAGAGAAATGTGTCCGCATGGATGATGGTGCACTTGCTTTTAATGATTTGGAAAAGAAAGAGACTTGGAGAAGCCATTATGAAAGACTGCTGAATGTGGAGAATGAATGGGAGGAGAGCCTGCCAAATGTTGACCCAGTAGAAGGACCAGCTATCCGAATAGACAGCTCCCTGGTAGATAAAGCAATTAAGGGTATGAAACCAGGAAAAGCCTCCGACCCATCAGGAATCACAGCTGAGATGCTTAAAATATCTGGTGGTGTGGGCTATGGCCCATTCACCTGCATTGTATA
>NC_068990.1:48892001-48915620 GCF_001194135.2 Octopus bimaculoides
CAGGTAGTTCATGATGGAGTCATACCCAATGACTGGCATAGCAGCACCATAGTCAACTGCTACAAGGGTAAAGGTGATACTCTAGATAGAAATAACTACAGGGGTATCAAACTGCTGGATCAGGTGATGAAGGTCACGGAAAGGGTCATAACCCATCACATTAGGGAGAGAATCTGCTTAGATGAGATGCAGTTCGGTTTTGTGCCAGGTAGAAGCACCACTGATGCTACATTCCTGGTTCGACAACTGCAGGACAAATAGCTAGCTAAAGATAAACCCCTATACTTAGCTTTTGTGGACTTGGAGAAAGCCTTTGACAGGGTTCCCCGATCCCTTATCTGGTGGGCGATGCGGAAACTGGGGATTGATGAATAGTTAATAAGGGTTGTATAGGCCCTATACAGAGAGGCCGTTAGTAAGGTTAGGATTGGCAATGAGTATAGTGAAAAATTTTGGGTAGAAGTAGGGGTCCCCCAAGGTTCAGTCCTCAGGCAATAACAGAGGAATTCAAGATGGGTTGCCCCTGGGAGCACCTCTATGCTGATGACCTGGCCCTCATAGCAGAATCACTACCAGAACTAGAAAAGAAATTTTGAGTGTGGAAGCAAGGTTTACAATCAAAAGGCCTTAGAGCCAATGTAGCAAAGACCAAAGTTCTAGTAAGTAGGAAGGCGAACACATCACACACTCCCTCAGATAGGTGGCCCTGCTCGATCTGTAGAAAAGGTGTAGGTAGAAACTCCATAAGATGTACCCAGTGTAAGCCTTGGACACATAAGAGGTGCAGCAACATCAAAGGAAGATTAACTGAGAAGATAGCTTTCGTGTGCGGCAGATGCACAGGGGCAATAAACACCACAGATGCTCAGAAAACAGATTCCATCACACTCTAGGGGGAGAAACTACAAGTAGATAACTTCTGCTATCCATGTGACCAAGCTAGAAGTGGGCGTGGATGCTTAGAGAGTGTTACCACTAGAATAAGAATAGCCTGGGCAAAGTTTAGAAAACTTCTACTCCTACTGGTGACAAAGGGCCTCTCGTTCAGAGTGAAAGATAGATTGTACGATGCATGTGTGCGAACTGCCATGCTTCATGTCAGTGAAACATGGGCCGTGACTGCAGAGGACATGCGTAGGCTCGAAAGAAATGAAGCTAGCATGATCCGCTGGATGTGTAATGTCAGTGTGCACACACAACAGAGTGTAAGCGTCGAGAGAAATGTTGGACATAAGAAGCATCAGATGTGGCATGCAAGAGAAACGTTTGCGCTGGTATAGTCATGTACTACGGATGGATGAGGAGAGATGTGTGAAGAAGTGCCACTTCCAAACAGTTGAAGGAATCCAGAGTAGAGGTAGACCCAGGAAGACATGGGATGGAGTAGTCAAGCATGACCTTCAAACATTGGGCCTCACAGAGGCAATGACGAAAGACCAAGACCTCTGGAGATATGCTGTGACTGCGAAGACCTGGCAATAGAGTGAGTTCACAGCTGTATCCTACACCAGTTTCGCATAGCCAGCCCCAGCCCATTCAAAAGTACCTTGGATCATAGGGCGACCTGCTGTGTTTGAGGAGACCTATTGAGTAAAGTACATCAACATCAAAATGCATACGTATATATAGAATGTGTGCATATGTGGTTGGACTGAGCTGAAAATTTGTACATCTATGTTAAAAGTGCTGGCAAGTTTGCATGGCAACTTTGAGTTTGCTCAGTTGAAAGGTGTGGCTTCTAGGGCAAAATTCCTCATCTTTTAAAATGTGGCCTGCATAGATCCAAATGAAATCGGGTTATAATACCGAAACAAGTAAAACAATAAAAGAACTATGCTATTTTAATCACAAGCAACGCCAGGTATCTATGTAAGTCTACTATATGTGAAAAGGGCGGACGTTGTCACACAAGCAGTTGTGCAAGTAAAAGTGTTAGTAAATGTGGTTGGATTGAGCTGAAAATTTGTACACCTATGTTAAAAGTGCTGTTGAGTTTGCATGGCAACTTATAATTTGCTCAATTGAAAGGCGTGGACTCTCCAATAAAATTCCTCATCTTTCAAAAATGTGGCCCGCATAGACCCAAATAAAATCGGGTTATAATACCAAAACAAGTAAAACAATAACAAACTATCTTAATCCCAAGCAAGGCCGGGTTTCTCTGCTAGTCTACTATATATTTGTGAAAAGGGCAGACGTTGTCTCACAAGCAGTTGTGCAGACAAATGTTAGTAGATGTGGTCGGATTGACCTGAAAATTTGCACACCTATGTTAAAAGTGCTGGCGAGTTTGCTCAATTGAAAGGTGTGGCCTCTAGGGCAAAATTCCTCATTTTTAAAATATGGCCCGAGTAGACCCGAATGAAATCGGGTTATAATACTAGTGATGATATATAATTGTAAAAGACTCACCTGGCTTCAACTGTTAACAATAACATAATTGAAATAGAATCACTTGGCTTTTAATTTCTTCAAATTAAAAGTTATCCCATTTTTATAAATGTATTATAGATGCACTACTTTTCTAACAGCTGCATTAAATTAGCCTTAATATGAATTGAAGACTTTCAAAGATAGGTGTGTATGTTTCACTTCTATTTTACTATTTACAGTTAAATATATATTTTTATAAAAATAGTATATTTATATCCCATTTATAAAAAAATAACAAATTATAATTAACATTTAATACATGTAAGTTATATAACACTTCAACAATAAACTGCAACTGATATAAACACTGAAAATTTGGGATGGGTGAAGTTTTGTACAAGTATAAAAGAAAACAACTAGAATTATGTTTTTTTTTTTTTTTTTACCAAAAAAACATTGTAACTGACTAAAATATCAAAAGTATAAATCCTGTCTCATGGAATGTATTCAACTGAACTACAAGTCCTACATGTTGGAATGTTGTTCGATCTTACTAGTAGTCCTTCATCATGACTGTACAGTTTTTTGAGTTGGGAAGAGATAGTTAGTATAATAAATTCCTTCCATCATAGAAATATTCAACAGACATTCTCCAAGCCATTCTTGGTGTTTCTTTGCCACAAAAATATTGTTTACAGTGCAGATAACAGGCTGTGACAAAAGAACAAACAAATACTGACCAAATGATTATGTTTGTCTTTGATATCATTTATATTTGGCAAAAAAATAAATTAGAAATAAGAGTAAAGAGATTCTTGATTGAAATCTGTGTCTGAGGCAGTTATTAAAATCAGAACTTCTTTGAAAGTAGTACCAAAGACCAAATGTTATCAAGAAGCAGCACCATATCTGTGTGTATGTATATATCTACATATAGAAATACATCTTGCTCTAAAAAACTGTTAACAACACACACACACACATACACTCTCTGTTTCTCTCTATTCTAGATATATACATTTAACTGTTTTTATATTTTTATATACATAGAAATAAGCATGTTTATGTTTGCATATTCAAACAAACACCCACAAACATAGACATTTACATATATACAAATACACATATAAAACACTAATAGACATACATGGTGATCATTTTTAGTAAAAGATTTCATATATTTAAAATAAAAATGTATTACATATGAAATAACCTGAAATAATTCTGCAAGGCCCAGTGAAGTATACCAATACCATATGGAAATGTACTTTATGAAATGTGAGTATATACCTGTGTTTTTTATAGAAAGAAAGACATAATGTAACAATGATTAACAGTTCTGATCACCAAATGAATCTAGTTTTGTTTTCCAGTGTATTAAATGGTAACTTCCAGTAACAAAAGTATTTAATAGCAACAAAATAAAGAGTATTTTTTTCATAATGCTATTCCAGTTCTGAAGAAGCAACAAATGAGGTATATTCTTTGGTATTTTAATATAAATGATGTGTGGAGACTTTATATTGAAAACAACACTTGTTCGTCAAGCATTCTCACGCATCCAGCAGTAAATTTCAATAGTCAGTTAGAAACCCTGAAACAAAATAAGAGAAACTATTAAACCAAAAAGCTTAGATTGATAATTTATTATCAGTAAGGATGTACCTAAGGCAATGTAATAAGAATGGACCTAGATACAATGAATTTCATACAAAAGTATAGTAAATTTCAAAATAAAATCCTTCTTTTTAGTTTTACTACCTTTTTCAAAGTTTTTACCCCTGAATTCACCCTGATTAACAAATTTATTTGGTAACCTCACTGATGCTGGTGCCACATAAAGAGCACCCAGTACACTCTGTAAAGTGGTTGGCATTAGGAAGGGCACCCAGTTGTAGAAACCATACCAAGGCAGACAGTAGAGCTTGGCACAGTCTTCTGGTTCGCCAGCATCAGTCAAACTATCCAACTCACGCCAGCATGGAAGGTAGACATTAAATGATGATGATTTAAACACTTCATCATCCAATGTTTTCTTTTTTCAGATGGAAGTGTGGTTCTGTTTCTAGCAAGCTGAGTGACCATGTAGGGATTTCTTTGTTGGTTCATACCTTTTTTAGTATACAGCTTAAATTGTGAAATTCCTATGAATTATCTGTGATAAATTAAAGACTTTGTAGTAATTCTGTGTTTTCAAATTGATCCTTTGAGGACAAATTGCAGATCTATTAATAAGTTGTTTAGAAAAAATTCATATTTGAAGACACAAATCCCCCAAACACGTTAGAATCACTCTGTCTTTTAGCTGATTTGGCAATTACATTCTCCAGGGGAGAGAAAGTCAAAAATAATCCAGGTAAGATTTGTGAAAACCTCTTAGAAGAAAGTACCAATTCTAAAGTTCTTACTCCAATCTAATCATTGAAAAGTAATATAAATTTCTATCTGACAGAATTGATAGTGTTGTGGTATTTGTTCCATCTCTTTACATTCTAAGTTCAAATCCTGCCAAGATCAATTTGGGACTATTAACAAAATAATGTAGTAGTCTAATACTGGGGTTGATTTAAGTGACTAACACTTCTCCCAAATTTCTGGCTTTCAACCTACATGTTACAGCTTTTTTTCTATTACATATAACAGTCATACTGATTTCTTAATTAGACACAAAGCCTCAAATCTGAGGACAGGATAAACTCAATTAAACTGACCCCTATACTTGAGCAGTATTTTATTTTATCAACTCTGGAAGGACAAAAGGTAAAATCAACCTGTGTTATTTAAGTTCATGGCTGTAACTATGTTCTGCAAGACATTTTTTACTGTAGGCCTTACCAATTCTGCATACTTAATATCTTACATCAGGAAACTAATGTTAAAAACACACAATTCAGCTGGTAACTTGACAACATTCATTTTTCTTTTGGTGGTGGAGTGAGGGTTTACTGGATACTAAAGCTAATAATACATCAATACTTTCAATTTTCTTTTTGCATTAAACAACTTTCAAAGAATTTTGTCATAAGTTACCCTGCTACAAAAGTGAAGATAAAAATCATGTCAAAGAAGAAATAGATGTGTTACACCAATGCCAGAATGGGACGACACTGCATAGTGCCAAAGATCCCAGCAATGCCATTGCGCTTCAGGACCAGTTACTGCAACAGTTTGGGTTTCAGGGGCCCACAGCTTTTTAATACTCTTCCAAAGAGCCTGAGGAGCCTGCACAAAGTAGATGTAGGCGTTTTTAAATCAAAGCTGGATCTCTTCCCGTTGAGAGTCCCAGATGAACCTACCTCACGGCAAGAGGTGCAAATGAGGGTAGCTACATCAAACTCCATTCTTCACTAAGTGCCACATATTGGAGGAGGCTCTCAGTAATAAAAGTGTAGCAAAACAGTGGTGCATCAGCATGGCCGCAGCTCTCAGCTGAAACTATAGAAAAAAAAAAACTACAAATGGCAACTGATATTGGAAACTACATATTAGTTATTACAATACCTTCATTTGTTTTCTTACCTCTGTAGCCTTACGTCATTGCTGAACTTTCTTCTTTTTAATCATGCTTACCAAATATTTGAATCGTAAAATGCAGTCCTCCTGTAATAAATAGTAACAAATATACATATACCAGCTTATACTGCAGTCTTGAACAGTAACAAAATTTCATTTATTTGAGAAGGAAAACTGCTTCATACCTTAGATTTTGAAGGGATATTTTCAGCAATTTTTTCCCATCTTAACTCAGTACCTTTTGGATATAACCGCAACATCTTTTCAAAAGTCATCTGATTAGCCTGAGACCAGAAATCTTGACTGTCTCTTGAAATTTCATCAGTTATTTTGATATGGGAACTATGACTGCTACTATTACTTCTATCAGTAGTTGATAGAGATTCTGATGGTACACTGTTTGTCTGGGCCTTTTCAGACTCAACTGTTTCAATTGAACCAATATTTTGTGCTACAGTTTTAATATTGCTTTTTTTCTTTTGATTAGATGAGAGTCCTTTCTCTCCAATGGGTGTTTGAGAACCATACATTGTATCTAAAAATACTTCTGAATTCATTTTAGTAGATATAATGTTGTCATCAACAAAGTTCGATTTTGTTGTTGGTTTAACATTTACACTATCTGAAAAAAAAAATATGAAAAAAAATAAGAAAAATGAATTTTTAAACAAAGGTTTATAAGAAAGAGAAATTAGACGAAACTGGAATGTCAGAACAATGTCAATGATGGTTATAAAAAAGATTGAAAATAAGGTTAATTTTATAAGGGTGACAATATTTATTGCCATATTCAAGGAGAGGCACTGCCCATAATCTTAACTTGGTAGAAAGGGCTCTTGATTCAGAATGGTGGTGATGAGTAATATTGGTGCAGTTAATATGGACTCAAACAGATGGAGGTTAGTGTAAAACAAGTATATTTGAAATAGAAAGAAGTACCATGACATAGTAAGGTATAGAACAGAAAACTTTGAATGATAATTGAGGTAGGTGTTTAGAGAGAGAAATTGAGTGCAGATGGTGAAATGTACAGACATGTATGAAATGAATAAATTCAAATAGAAGCCAAATGCATACAGCAAGTTCAAGAAATATGAAACCACTACTATAGTAAACTGAAAAGGGAAGAGAAAGGGCCAATGTATGAAAGTTTCCAGTTTAGGAAAAAAAGTTAATACATTAATCCAAACCACCCATAGCTGTCATTCACAAGCAAGTATAACTTTACAGCATGTACCTTGTTTTCGTTGTTTTGGATGTCTACAGAGTTGCAAGCTGGCATAGACACACTCTCAGCCCTCTAACCTTTGATTCAGTGAAACAAGTAACAAATGAACACAGTGAGAGTTGTACTAGTACTGGGTGGTATTCATTTTCAGCTGTGTAGAGTGGAACAACATAAAGTAAAATGCCTTGCTCAAGAATACAATGCACCAGCCAGTCCAGGAATTGAACACACAACCATATGCTTCTGAATACAACACACAAACCACTAGACCACATGCCTATTTAAAAAGAGAAAAACAACTGACCTTGTAAGCCTGATATAGAATTTGCTAGAATGTTTTTCTTGTTGCTTTTTGATTTACTTATAACCTGTAATTCAAAAATGAATGCTGATATCAGTAGTAATATTTTTTTATAATTTAGCTTATATTTTCAAAAAATACAGAACTTCTTTACATTCTTGGATACATAAACAGTACTTGAAAGAAAGACATCTTTTAGTTTGTTCCTCTGTACTCTTAGACATACTTCATTTCATGCTTGAGACAAAGCTTATTACCCTACTTGCTTCAGTCTGAAAACAGACTTCATTAACTGTAAGAAGCACATTTTATGGAAATGGAAATGTCCAATTTTGGAAAGAGTACCTGAAATTATTCTAGTGTAAAAATAAGGATAGATGAAAAATACTATTAAAAAAATTGATAAAATAGCAACTTCATTTTCTTGCTTTTTTTATATTGCTCAGAGCTCTATAGAGGATGATGAAAATAACTGTACCTTCCTGTATCAAGTCCTAAAGCGTGTGTGTGTGTGTGTGTGTGTGTACACATAGATACGTAAACATATAAATATGCACTAAACAATGAAAAACTAAATTTAAATGCCAAATTAAATTGCTGAATATTTAGAATCTAAACATTAGATGAGTAACATAAAAATAACAGGAAAAGAAAATAGAGAACATGATATTCAAAAATAACGCTATATTTAGTAAAATAAAACCAAATGGTCATTATAAACTATGTTCTAAATAATAAATATTTTTGATTACATTTAATGTCCTTCTTATTCGAGGAGGAAGATAAAGTCAATTGAATTCAGCAACATAAAACTGCACACAAGTGGATATATAACTATTTTAATGTCATCTACACCACACACACTGCAAATGATACATTTATTAAAAAACATACTTTTAAAATATAGAAGTTATTTTGGAACACCCTTGCCTTCTTTATTATAAATAATTATACATATAACAATAATTAGAATGTTACCTCTGAAACAGGTCGAGCCACCATCTCAGCTACTTTTTCCCACCGACCAGTAGTTCCTCCAGGGTATCTTGCAATAGCTCTGGCCAGCAAAGCGTAATCTTCTTCATTCCATTCAACACCAGACTATATTTATATGTAAATAAAGAAAAACTAGTTATTTCTACTGTGAGAGCTAGTTTTTTTCATGAACATGTGATATAAAAGTTATCTTGGAACACTGACTAACTAAAATATAGATAAATAATCAAAAGCACAAGGATTAAAACTTATTCATAAAGTAATAATAAATATATATATTTTAAGTTTAAAAATAAAACAGAAACAGCCAAATCTGACTTTGACACCAACTTTTTTTCTTAGTCATCATCCGTCCTAGGACATAATTATCTCAAGTTCCAGGAGCCAAAGGGCTACCCAGTTTTCATGTTGTTTAAATGGCTAAGCTCATGACATTCCTATTAAACAGAATGTCGGTCTGTCAGGGTTAATTATTTACAGCTGAGCGGACTGGAACAATGTGAAATGAAGTGTTTTGCTCAAGAACACAAAGCACTGCCCAATCTAGGAATTGAAACTATAATCCTACATCATGAGTGCAACACCCTAACCACTAAACAACACGCATTCACATTTTTTCCCCCAAATCTTTATTTAAATATCATAAACCAGCAAGACAAAAATAACAGTTATTTATAAATAAAGTATCAAATGTACTTCTATCATAATATAATTTTCTAAAAAGAAATCATTGTATTTTGGTAACTGAAAATGTTAAATACTCCTTTACAGCTGAAGAGAACATGTATTTTATTGCTTTCATGTTGACCTAAAATTAAGTCAATGCAAACTCTAATATTCACAAAATATAAAAGTCACATGTGATATTCAACCAAAATGTTTTTAGTGAAATGGCAAAAAAACAGACATCCAGCTGTTGAATACTGCTTCATGCTAACCCAGCATGGAAAAAGTGAATTTAAAAACAATGATGATGATGATGATGATGACAATGATGAATAATTTATTTACCTTTATTTTTTGTTCAGGCTTTGAATCAAGAGTGATGTCAATGGAAGGAGTATATGCTACAGCAGCTGTAGATGCAAACGTCTCAGCAGAATATTCTGGAAGTTCAATCCTTTGACGTTTTTTGACTTTCTTTACTGGTTCTACAATGTACAAAGGAAAAGAGCAAAATTTCAGAAGCTGAATGAAACTACAAATGCAATTTGCAAACCAAACCAGCAACTTTAGCAGAGCTATCTTGATCCACTGTAACACTTCTTCCTTTTTGTATTACTTCCAATATTAATACAAACTGCAATTATATTTCTTGGAAGATAATGACCTACTCTGTAATTTCTACAAATCCTACTTTTGAAGATGGGGAGAGCAGAAGCTGAATTAAAAAACCTGAGTTTGCTATTTCAATGAAATCTCAAACTCTTTTCTTATTAACTCACCTGAAATTGACCCTAGGTTCCACAATACACGCTTCCTGTTTGAAGTGATCAAAACCAAAACCTCCCATCAAAATTTCATGTTAATCTCGGTTCCAAACATCAGCTCAATAATGAAAAAGTTATTTTACAAAAGCCTTCATTATTTCAAAAGTTAATTGAAATAGTGTATTTCAGAAATATGGTAACAAAAAGATTAATGATGACTTGCAACCATGTGATTCCATTGCACAACCCTTGGGTAAGAGTCACTGACCAAAGACAGAAACTGTATGAAGACACATCTTTTATTATTATCATCAATTGTTTTGAAGTCCATTTTTCCATGCTTGCATGGGTTGGACAGAATTTGTTGAGGTAGATTTTCCTTTGTTGGATGTCCTTCCTATAACCAACCCTAACCTGTTTCCAAGTAAGGTAACATTTCTCCATGACCAGGCATGTTTTCATGGAAGTTTGGTAACTAAGGACACTGCTTGCATAACAGTGACAACACTTGTTTACAACTATCACACAATGACAGAGCAGGGAGACAGTAGCACACGCACGCATGCACACACACACATATAAAATCATTCTTTTAATTTCAGTCTATCAAATCTTTCTACAAGGCTTAGGTTAGCCTGGGGCCATAGTAGAAGACACTTGCCTAAAGTGCTACACAGTAGGACTGAACCGAGAACCATGTGGTCAGGAAGCAAAAAACTTCTTACCACATAGTCATGCCTGCACTTCACAGCCATGTCTGCACCTCATAACCATCTACACATTTTACAACTGAGATTGTTGCTGTTGTCTGCACTGTTTGACCCTAGATCAGCCTTAATCGAGTAGACTTTTGATCATTTCAGCTGTGAACATCACACTGTCTTTTTGTATACCACTGACTATTCAGTGTTTTTATATACCACTGATATTCAGTGTGACCTATTTTAAGAATGAAGTATGTGGTTTGAAGAAAATCTAACAGTTATTTTTAGCAAATTAAGAAACTACATAGAAGATTTCTTTGCTTGTAAAGCAGTTTTTCTGGAATGGTTCACCAGAAGTCCTGTTCACTTCTGTTTTCTTATAATCTCAGTAAACTAAGTGGGATATAGTATCATTGGTATGTTTTTGTTTACATCAAAAGCAAAAAAAAAAAAAAAGGAAATCACTATGAATGCTCTAAAATAATTACACATGAATGTAACATTGTGTACACAATATCTCCTGATAATTATATACTATCTTACAATATAAGTAATAAAGTGGAATATGATTGAAAATCTGTATTTTGAATAACAATATTAAATCTGTAATGGACTGTGTTAAAAGACACTACAGTCAGTGAATTGTAAAATTTCTTGAACTCTAAATGAAACTATGAGAACACAAACCTTGAACAGGGGGGTTTTCTTCTTCCACTTCAACTTCTTTACATCTCTCTCTCCAAGATATGAGATATTGTCTAAGTAGACAGTAGTAGAGAGGAATATTGAGGGTATTTGTATACAGCCAGCAAGTCAGACGTAGTGGCCACAAATCAATTAATTGGGGGCGATTAATGGCATTCAACTCCTCTTTAAATTCAGCTTCAATCTCATTTTCACACATTGCTGCTTTCTTCCGGCTTTTCTTCTCAGATTTCTTCAACTTGCTTGCATAGTTTTCTTCCTAAGACCATTGACACAAATTAGATAAAAAACATCAGAAGTTTTGCAAAGATTAAAATGATATAAGTAAAAAGTAATTATCTTAAGTTATTTTTTTACTGTAGTTAACAATAACTAAATAAACAAATTTATATATTTCTGCAAATAAATTATTGTAGAACAGGACATTCTTCCAAATACAAATAATTTAACATTGATGGACCTTCCCAATAATTCAGTGTCATGCCATTAGCAGGATTTGAACTCTTATCACTAACTCTGCTTACAAAATTTATAAAACTTTCTTGTTAGAGGAAACTGATTTAGAGGAGTGTAACAAGGAATTTTCTCAAGTCATCACATTTAGAAGAATTAGAAATTTTAAACAACTGATCTATCTAAACTCCTTCAACTCTACTTTTATATAAAATTATCGCAACTATTTTTAAAAGATACATGGAGAACTGGATAATTAAGAAGTGGAACTGCTAATTCTACTTTAATGCATGCAAAAATACAGAAAAAAGAAATGGAGCATTACGTTTTTATATTTCTGATATTAATTAGTGTGTGATGTGTACATTTATTTAATGGTTCTTTCATCATTCTTTCAACAAATACAGTGAAGAATGTATTTTGCTGATGAAGGCATAAGACTAAAACCTATCTGGAGTTGTTCCCCATATCAAAATAATTTAATATTAGTTATTGACAAATATTCTTTCTAAGGTTCCCAGAACATTGACCCTCTAGAATTCCTGCCCTGCTCATGTCTTTCTGTTGTGTGTTGACTTACAAAGGTTCAAGAGGAACATTAAGGGCTTCAGTTTCATAAGTTTAAGAAGGCCTGCAAAGACAATGGACATTATCCCTTCCTCTTGACCCAACAAGTTACAGAAAAATGGTTACAAGAATAAAGGAGGTGCACTAGAGAGAGGAAACAACAAATGCATTAAATTGATTGACCAGGTTATGAAAATTACTGAAAAAGTTTGATATGCAATTTGGTTTTGTACCAGAATGCAGTAGTACTGATATTATTTTCCTTAGCTAGGAGTAAGCCACTCCAGCTAACATTTCATGAGCTCAGAGTATCACACTCTATAATCTGGTGGTCATTAAAGAAACCAGTATGTAAATGGAAAGGCATGAACAGAGGTGCAGTCAGTAAAGTAAGCATTAACAATGAGTATAGCAGCAATTTTAATGGCACAAGTAGGGATATACCAAGACTCAGTTTTCATCCTTCTCCTGTTTATTAAGTAGTCCAGGCCATAACAAAGATGTTTAAGATTGGTTGCCCACAGAAACGTTTGTATTTTGATAATTTAGCCTTCATAACTGGATCTATCACAGATTTAGAGAAGAAATTCCTAATTTAGAAATAAAACCTAGAATTGAGAGGCCCCAAAGTAAACCTTAGTAAAGTTTAAGTTGGCAGGAAAGCATTGGGGAAGTGGACATTTGTTATGGTGCAACCAGAGCAAACAATGGATACAAGAGGTGTAGTGAGATCGTATAAAGGCTGACAGAGAAGGTAGACTTTATATGTAGCAGATGTACAGTAATTACACATAAAATAAATTTCTTCCAATACTTGGAAGGTTCTCTAGACATAGTTGATAGCTTATGTTATTGTCATTGAGGTGACCTAATTAAAACTGAAGATGGGTGTGTTTTGAAAACATAGTTGCCAGAGTAAGAACAGGGTGGAAAAAGTTCAGGGAGCTATTACCTCTGCTGGCAACAAATAGTTTCTCTCTCAAAATGAAGAGCAGATTGTATGATGCTTGTGTACAAAGTACGATGCTGTGAGACATGGGCTTGAATGCAGAAGATATGCAAAGGCTGGAAAAAATGAAGTGAGCATGCTACAATGAATGTCAAGTGTAGGCGTGCATGAACAACAGAGTACAAATGAGCTGAAAATCTGGACATATGGAGAATCAGATGTAGTATACAAGAAAAGAGACTGTGCTGGTGCAGGTATGTGATGTGTATTGAAGGTGACAATTGTGAAAAGAAGTGCCAAGTGCTACAAGCGGACAGAACCAATGGACAAGAAAAGAGATCAAGGAAGACATGAAACAAAATGGTGAAAACTGATCTCAAGAAGCTGACCTCATGAAAGAGATGAGGAAACACCATGACAAATGAAGAAATATGCTAGAGAACATCTATCCAACCATATAAGCATGGAAACAGTTGCAAAACTGATGATGATGATGATGATGGAGTTTGAGATATTTATATTTGAATATCATGAATATCTTACCTATTTGTTCATAACACTATCTCTCTGACATTCCATCACTTGTGAAACAACAGATAGCAAAGCACCAGATCTGTCCATATTCAACCCTATCATCCATCTCCATCATTCTATCTCTTTTCCATTACTCTCTTTCTCTCTCTCTATCCCATGATCCAGCCATCATGTAGCTGTCTATCACTCTCTCTCCCACTAATCTCTTCTGTATCACCCTCTTGTACCAACCACTTGGGTCCTCTTCTATTACTCTCCCTTCTTTCATACTCTCATGCTTGCTCTCTCCCATTACTCTCTTTGTTATCATTCCCTTAGTCATGCTGCTGCTGCTGCTGCTGCTCAATACACTCACCAACAACCTTCAAGCAGATCTCTTTCTCTCTCCAACCACACTCATACTCTGGTTCTTTTCCTTATATTCTCTTCTATCACCTCCTTGCTTTTATCACACTGGTCTTTTCTCATCACCCTCTCTTCCTCTCACTCAATTATGAAGAAAGGAAACAGAAACAACACTGAGAAGAGGAGACTACTTTCTGGAGCCTATGAAAGAGATAGTAGTGAGGAGTAAAGACTCTTCTGGTTTGCTGGGAACAAAACAACTACTTTACAACTAGTTCCACAATAAAAGTGCACTCAGTGCATTTTGTAAAGTGGTTGTTAATAGGAAGGACATCCAGTTATACAAACCAGGTCAAAAATGGAACATACAAGCAAAAGAAAACCCATAAAACCCATGCCAGCATGCAGAAGTGTAAAGGATGATGATGATGATGATGATGATGATAGTAGTAGTGGTAGTGATGATGATGATGCTCCTAGGGTAAATGAAATGCATGTAAAAAAAAAAAAGGAAAAGAAGCAGCTCCTGAAGGTAACTGAAGAATATACTAATTGGAATATAATATAATAAACATGCAAAAGAGGAAGTTATGGTCTGGTTGATCAGTACCATTTTAAAAAGCAAGAAATTAAAATACTTACCACAGTAAATTTCCGCTCTAAGTAAACTGACCAGATGACTAGGTATTGGCCCACAGTCAGAATCAGGAACATTAAAACACTAAGCTCAAGGAAACCCATTTTACGAACTCGCCGATAGTAAAAGACAGGTTGTTTCCAATCAGGAAGTCCATTCTTGAGAACATCGTTGTACCTAAAAGTAACAAAGAAGATGTTAGAAAGGCAATTTCTTTCCCAAACATAAAAACTCTTTGTCATTAGGTAGATGTTTTACTGATTTATATCAATGATTTTCATACAAACATGGGTGAGGAGAGTTGGGTTTTTTTTTTCCATACTGGGGCAAACAAAGTTATGTGCTTTGTTCAGTGTCGCATAGCAATGGTTAGTTTTGAACTCACAATCATAGTCAGTTGTCCAGCATCTTAACTCTTTTGATGCAAACCTGCATAAGACAACGCCTGGTTCACAATTCTGACATAATTCCTTTTTTGGCAAGGTGGATCTTGAAGCATATAAAGCTATAAATAATAGGATGTAAACAAATATTGGGTTAAAAAACCTTTTTGGCTAGAAAACGTTGAAGGCTATCCATGGGACTCAAATCCACATTTCCTGTGAACATGACAGGCATTCCACTATTGGACCAAAGCATTCCTTTGAATTTCTCTATCCATTTAGAAACTTTATTCTTACCAGCAATAATTGTATGTTGTTGATGTCATAAGAATTTATGAACTTCAAGAGAACATCACATAATTCTTTTTTGTGAATGATGGATTCCAAAGTAGATAAATCTACAAATAATACTGTGTAAATATTGGATTAAAAAACCCTTTAGATACAAAAAGGAATGACATCAACAACACAGATAGTCTTTTAGTGATTGTATGTAAATTAAAACCTATTTTATTAAGTTTTTCCTATTCTTGATTATTTTCACAATTAATTGTATTATATAGCAGAGCCTTGAGACTAAGTAACAGCTGAATCAACAAGAATCCAAAGCATATTCCGTTGGATTTGAAATGAGGCACAAAACTAGATAATGTAAAGCTTCTAGTTCAACTTTATCTAGATGGCAACTTGTTGTACCATCTAGAAAATAATGATAGACTTAGCTGATCACTGGATCTAGCCAACATGACAATATCAACACATGACAATTATGTATAATATAACTCCACAAGCCCGTAATAACCAGATACTAAGCAAGTGCACACTCAATGGTTACATCACTCTGAACAATAGTGATTTTTTTGAGGCACAAATCTAATTGTTAGAGGGAGATGAGTAGTCAACTGCATTAAATACCTAGTATGTTACTGGTAGTAATGTTTATATTTATTAGGCAGTTTCAGGAGCGATGATTAACCAGGAAAAATCAGTGGGCTTGAGGCTCAGCATCTGGAGAAGCAAGCACGCTGTCCAACTGTGTTACTGGGTACTGGATGGACAGACCGGTTAAATTACTTGGGGTCTGGTTTGGTCTGGACCTCCAGATGGACAAAATCTGGAATGAGGTAACAAGCAGGGTGACTACTTTCACCCAGAAATGGGCTGAGAGAAAGCTATCCCTGAAAGGTCAGGCAGAGATGGCTAATGTGGATATCTGTGTCTGTCATCTAGTATCATATGACTGTCGTGCCTTGTCCCAGCCACCATCTGATTACACTGGAGTGTATACTCTTCCGCTTCTTGTGGAAGGAACACATTCCGATAGTCAGACAATCTATCTGCTGTTAACACCTGCTGTAAGGTGGCCTGGGCATGCTGTGGTTGATGACACATAGACATGCACTGAGGCTACAACATCTCCAGTGCTTCCTTGACAGTGAACAGGTGTGGTTGTTGTTCGCCAGACATGTATTTCCACAGATAGTTTCTTTAACAGAGCTGCAGTCCTGGGTAAAACAGACCGAGGGAGTGCATTTGGAAAGTGGAGTATCTTCAAGCGCTCACAGCCCTCAGCCAATCAGACACTGCAATAGGCAGAACATCCACTTTAACTTTTTATAGAGGATTAGTGGAGGGAAAATGCAACAATGTTCTTGGGAAGACCTTGGGTGTCGAAGATCAGCTAGCCACTCTTTTCTGGAGAACTTTTGACCTGGGACCGATAAATAATTTCCAAAAATCTCTGGCCTGGCAGTGCGACCAGGGAGCTTTGCCTGTTTGAGATAAACTTTACAAGCACAGAAGTGCTGTCAGCTGAGCATGTCCAAGATGGTCCTGCATGCACTCGTCCAGTGCCCAAGCACTGGTGACCTGTGGGTTTATGTCAAACAACTGCTGTCGTGTGTAGGACAGATCCAGCTGTCAACTAAATCCATTGTGAAGATCGCCCTGCCACCTTACTTTAACCAGGAAAGAAAGGCTGTGCTTATATGCCTGGCGGCCATTGTGAAAGAGGTTGTATGGTGGATGAGATTGAAGGGACTGAAGACAAACACTTTTCTCTTTGGCCAATCCCTAATCAACTTCAAGTTTCACTTGAAAAAGAAAATAAGGGTAGAGAGGGAAGTGTTGCCTTCTAGCCAGTTTGCTGAAAGGTGGATGAAAGTGGCGAGAATGGTGCGGATGAACAGGCCTGCCCTGAGCATATGCCTGTGGTTGGAAAAAAAGGAAAGGAAAAAAGGCACCTGCTCCAAAAGTCAGGGTACCCATGGTTTTTATGGGATTTTTTCCATCGGCAGCCCTTGAATGTTTCCTCCCTATTGAGGATTATACACTGTTGTTTTTCTTTTTTAAATTTTGTTAGTCCTGTTTACATGCACAACATACACACACACACATTCTTTTGTTTTGTCCGGTACTGTCCATGTTTTTCTAAATGTAAACCTTTATGGTTAATAAAGAAATTATTATTATTATAATTATTCAAATTCCACTGAAGTCAACTTTGCCTTTTGTCCCTTTTGGGACTGACCATTTCTTTTGGCTCTTTATATTCTAAGTTCACATTCCACTGAGGTCAACTTTACCTTTTCTTCTGTCAGGGTTGATAAAATAAGTACTGGTTGAGTACTAAGTGGATGTAATCAACTAGACCCAACCTCAAAACTTCAGGCTTTGTGCCTTTAGTAGAAAGGATTATTATTATTATCCTTGACATATTACTGAAGAAAGCTCTTTAGATTTGCCTGCACCATACTCCAAGTATCCCTTGTCTCTATACATCTTATGAAAACAGGGATCTGAACCTGTAAAGTTTTTCTCCAAGGGAAATATGCTTGAACCAAGACTTCTCTTTACATGCCACTAATGTTGTTGGAAGCAAGGGCTAATACAGCTTAGCACTGGTATCATTGCAGGCATTGCTACATCAGAATGTAACGGGACAATGCTCAGATAAATTTCGTCAATTCATCACTATGGACCTGTACTTAATTTATTCCTGAAAAGACAAAAGGAAAATTTGAATTCAAATCACAGAAAGCTAGGACAAATACTATGTAGTATTCTACCTGATGCTCTAATGATTCTGCGAATTTGCTATTTAACATCTATTCCTTTAACTGTAATTTGACCAGATAGAATAAAAACATCTGCTTAATATAAAGAAGACAATGCAAGTAAGAAGTCTCAACAGTCTCAACCTACCAGAATATCAATAATTTATACCAACAAATACAACATACATCTGATTGAGCCAATGAGGGAATCTCTGTACAGTTGCTCAGCCTGCTAGAATTGGCAAATAGAAAATAATACCTTGCCGTCTTGAAAAGGGAAAGATTCATTGGATAAGGGTAGAGAGGGAAATTTTTTTATCATAAATTTATTTAGTCTAGTCTTATCTAGGGCTAAGTGACCATAACATAAGCTTCTTGCTTCTTTAAGATATACATACTAACCTTTGTCTTTTCTCAGGATCTTTCAAAACTTCATAAACTGACACCATCTGAGAAAATAAAGATTAGAAACAATTTCAAAAACTAAACTAAACAGTTCACCTTTTTATTTATACATTCTTAAACAACCATACACTCACACAAACACATACATGATGATTATGATGATACATATGCAGCATATATCATTCCTATAAATGGTTTATAGCTGTTAGTGCAAGCATGTAAGTCATGGAGAGAGGGGAGTGTGAATCTATCATATATTACAGTAGATTGCAAGTAAAAGCTTGGCTATGTGGTTAAAAAGTTTGTTTTACAATAACTCTGGGGTCAATCAAAGTGCACAGCATCTTGGACAAGTATCTTCTACCATAAACTTTGGGTTGTCTAATGCCTTGTGAGAAAATTGCAGTAATCAACCATATATATATATGTAGGTGTTTTGGTCCCCTCTTCTAGCTGGAGTAGTCATGTACTTCCTCTACAGCAAAAATACATGTACCTATTTCAATCAAGGGTTGTTGTCTTGCAAGCTACTTGGTGATCTCACGAGTACCAACAACATGAAAAAGTACCCAGCACACTCTAAAGAGGTTAGCATTAAGAAGGGTATCCAGCTGTAGAAATCATGTCAAAAGAGACTTTGGAGCTTCACACAGTCTTCTGATCTGTTGGATCCTGTCAAACTGTCCAACCCATACCAGCATGTAATACAGACACTAAATGATGATGATATTCACATGAAAATACAGATATATTTGTGCATTGAACAAAAATATCTTGTATCTATTTTGTTTGGGTTACATGCATTCCCTAGTTACTCTCACTATAAAAAAAATGTAATTAACCAGTGATTGGCCTCTTGGAAACCAATCAAAATCGAGTTAAATTGGACACTAAACTCCACTTGCAAAGACCTGTTGAGGCAAGTGAAATAGAAATTGAGTTATTCGACAACTGACACCCATGCCAACGTCGTCTCCTTCATTGGACATGAAACTTAGCTTGCGAAGACTTATTGGGGCAAGCGAAAGCGAAATTGTGATGGCACCTGTGCCCAGCATCACCTTTCTGGCACTTGTGCCCGTGGCATGTGTAAGGACTTTTGAGCGAGGTCGTTGCCAGTGCCCCTGGACTGGCTCTTGTGCGGGTGGCACATAAAATACACCATTTTGAACGTGGCCGTTGCCAGTACCGCCTGACTGGCTTTCGTGCTAGTGGCACGTAAAAGCACCCTCTACACTCTCTGAGTGGTTGGCGTTAGGAAGGGCATTCAGCTGTAGGAACTCTGCCAAATCAGATTGGAGCCTGGTGTAGCCATCTGGTTTCACCAGTCCTCAGTCAAATCGTCCAACCCATGCTAGCATGGAAAGCGGACTTTAAACGATGATGATGATGATGATGATGATTTTTGTTTACATGTGCATGATATATATATTTAAAGGGAAGGGGAGGCACAAATTAAAATCACAAACCATACATTGCTCATTTCCGTATTTGAGCTACTTATCTTTCTTTCAAACTTTCCTGGCCTGCATAAATGAAAGTAGACACAAAAGGTAGACTACTGACTGGTTGATTTGGATAAATAATGAATAATTCAAGAGTTTGAAGTGAAAATGTTGCTGACATTTTATTAAAAGCAATACACTGGGTTTAACAGCCAAACTACAAATCAATAGACTAACCTAAATTATAAATGGCAAGGTAATAAGTAACTTATTATCTTGTACTTGAAGTCTACCAACATAAACTCAATTTTTCAGTTGTTCAGATTTATTTAACATCTGCAAAAGATTGGACAAAGCATATCTGAAAATTAAATATATGTATTATCGTATTTCCCAGTAACACATATATTTAATGTGTTTAATAAACTCATACTTTTTTTCTTTTTTAAATCAGTGTCTTATCACTAGAGGATCAGGTTACAGAGTGAAATTCACTAACAGCTGGGTCTAATTCTCAGTTCAATGCTTGTCTCATAGCATAAGTCTACATTTAAAACTCACATACATTAAATATAATCCAGTACTATGATTAATATATTTATTAGTTTTGTAATATATTGATAGTAACCAGAAAGAAGTTTACAAGAGTTTACTGGCACCTGTAACTGAATACCATGTTTTGCTTGGTTCTTGGTGAATCAACAATGATGATGTCTCAAACAACATTTGTAAACAGGTAGAAGTACGATTGATGTAGGTGCTATTCGTTGTCACTTTGGTAATTCAGCTGACACCCTACCTAATAACTAATCAATGGCAACTAAAGGAAGACATAAATACACAATAAGTTACAAGCTATAAGTTCTTGAATATGTCAAACAACATAGCAACAGTATAAATCACCACCAAATGAGAAAATAATTTGTGAATGAAAAAACAAGAGGATACATAATTTTACACATATCCAATGCATACTTGTATGGAAAATGAACTTGAGGATGATGGATACAAAAACAAAGTATGGAATACACAGTCTCAACAAAGACAATGTGCAAGACAAGAAGGCTGGCAGAACAGGTGTATACATATCGGCAGATGAGTTTACTGCATCTTCATTATGTATTATGTTTTCATGAAAAAGTATGACCAAGCAATGGAATAAAGACAAAGAATACACAGAAGATGCCTAAAGGGTATGATGAAAGAGTCCTTGAATTTCACAAAAAATGTGATCAACGCCAAACTGGAAACAAATTACACACTGGGCAATTAGGACAATATGTGGATCATGTACTGTTAACATTCAATGTGCCGAAAATACAACTTGCTAATTATAATAATAGGGTGCATCATATCATTTATAGCATCTTAGGAAAAAGGAAATAGGCTAATCAGATTAATTAAGCAAAAGTAATTTTTCTATTTATTTTTTTATTAATTTGCCTTTATTCAAAATAAAGATTCTTGTTTGAAGAGATCATTACTAATATTGCTAATAAGCTGAATTGAGAATGTCGTTTTAAATCCAGCATTCTTTTGTACTCATTCTTCATTTACTAAGATTCCTCTAAACTAAAATTCTAGAAATCAATGATTAAGAAATGTGTTTTAAGCCAGTCTTTCTTTCAGTTATTTCAATAGGAATTTTAATCCAGAAGTAGATGTTTTGTTTAAGGACAAACACTTGATCATAAAAAAGGTAAGAGAAGAAGAAAACAAACTTACCTCAAGGAATTTCTTTTCGGCATCAGGCGCTTTATTTTTATCAGGGTGAAGTTGCAAAGAAAGCTTGCGATAAGCTCGCCGTATCTCTGTTGCTGAAGCAGTCTAAATGGAACCATAAAATAATTTTAAATCAATGATATTAATATAAAAAAGAACTATTAAAAAAAAAACACAATATTATTTTATCAAGCATTACTTGGTGATTGTAATCTTGAACAGAAAGTCTGAAACAATTCTTGAGCACAATATTTTCAAACATTGAGAAACTAATAGGTCTGAATTTGTCTCAAGTTGTCATATTTATAATAATTACATAAGTAAATAACAGGTAAGTTAAAAACTTCAGATGGCTAATATTACTAAGTATCATAGATAATCAATTGTGGCACATCATAAAACTGTTTCTGACATTGAACAGGTACGTAAAAACTTGAAAATACTATGGAGGCAAAATTAACAAAGTACTGCATGAATTAATCCTGTATAAAAAACTTAGTTCTACACTATTCATTGTTTTCTTAATTGCTATGACTACTTCAAAAGACACTGGGGAAGAGTTGCATTAAACTCAATAAGTTTCAAACAAAATATCCTACATAGTTACAAAGTCAGTAATCTATAGTAAAATAACCCAAGAATACCTAGGTTCATTACTATATTCTTTTCTTTTAGTCAGGAGGTAAAGCATCTTCATACCCACTTTACAAAGCTTTAAAGATTGGTGAAGGTGTTTTCAATCTAGAGTTAGCATGAATTCTTGCAACAGAATTCTTTGCAACTCTACAAAGGCATACAAAATGTCAGGTGGTGTTATTAAACCAAGCAACAGATTAAGTGTACCATCCAAGTCTGGCAGATAGTGCTTTAAAAGACTTACACCAACCACTCCAGTTAGCTCAAATAATATTACATACTCCTCCAACATCTAGAATGGTGCTACAGTTTCTTATACATACATCTAGACTGCATTCAACTGACTGGCATACAGTCACTCACCAATATACTTTAACCTTTAGCTCACAGATATGTTGACTCTTCAGTTTACCCTTCTTATTGCTACTACTGTAGATTCTGCTCTTCAGAGATAGGTGATCGCATACTACCTCCACCAACGTATCATATCTACTCCTCTGATCACCACTCACTCAGATATAGAGACAAGTCATACATAAGACTGATACATAAATATAGTGAATGGTCAAAACACTGCATATATTCACAAGCATTTTTCATTTCGAATTAAAAATAAACCCTGATACTATACCCTTTCCTCAACTTTGCCATGGTGTTCACAAATGAACAAAGCCCTTATATTCTACATGTAACATGGAGCTTAATTAGAGAATTTGCAGACACAAAACTTTATACAGAATTCTAGGAAATCTCAATCAAAGAATCAATGTGAAATCTAAGAGTGCATCTATTTCAAACCCACATTGTAAGCATACAAACAAAAACAACTGCTTAGTTCTAACCCTATACAAAATGTAGCCCTACCTCTTCCATGACAACAGAGGTATCCAAGAAAGTGAACCATCTACTATTCTTTTCATCACTATTACATCTCACCAACCAAATTCCACACTAAATACAATGGACAACTGTGCTTCCATCAAAAACAAAAAAAAAGGCTTCAATACTCTAGAATTATTTCAGCTGTGAGGAATCAGGTGTGCTACCACTGTTCCAACAGGTTTCTTTTACTTCTTTTTTTCTTTTGTAATTACATAATCAATTGCTATGACAATGTAACAAGCTATTTGATTTGGGCCTTGCAGTGACACTGAAGAATAAGGTACAGGATATCTTTAAATAATTAAACAAGGTTACAATTTTAATATCAAAGATCCCTATGGATCACACAGGTTGT
>NC_068990.1:48915720-48924451 GCF_001194135.2 Octopus bimaculoides
CAATTGAAACAATTCATCTTTAGATTTAGGTTTCTGTCAAGTTTTTCATATAGCCCTATCTAGTATGCTCCAAAGATTTTCAGTTGGGTTCATGTCAGGAGATTGGCTCGGCCAAGGAAGCTTTTTGATCCCATTTTCAGTCAGCCATTGTTGATTCCTTTTTGTTGTGTGGCATGGAGCCCCATCTTCCCTGAATAAAAACTCATTTTTTGTTATGTTATTGTGTGAATACATCGGAAGTAGTCCTTGCTTAAGTATTTCGATGTATTTTTCAGAGCTTATGGTTCTAATACATTCGATCAGCTCAGAATGACCATTGCTGGTGACAGCTCACCATAGTATTATGGAGATACCACCATGTTTCACAGTTGGTTGGATTTCAAATCAAATTCTTGACTGGGAAGCTTCCAGACCCAAACACACATCCACTGTCTGAAAATAATGCAAATCTGGATTCATCTGAGAAAATCACTCTATCTCAAAATGAACTGGATTTTTCTGACATCTCCTTAGCCCATTTCTTTCTTTTCATGATATTAATTGGTTGAAGGAGAGGTTTTCTTCTAGCAGCTCGTCCATAATACCCAAGCTTACGCAGATACACGTTCTTGGACTAACTTCAAGCTGTTTTGCAATGTCAGAAGCCTTCGAACGGGTTTCGTTATCCACAATTCTCTTCAAACAGTGAAGCTTCCTTTCCAAGGGCCCAGGTCAACCAGGACGAGAATCTGTTGATTCTTTTCCTTGGCTTTTGAATTGCACTATAATTCTATTAACAGTAGCAAGAGGAATTTGAAGATTTTTGGCTATTTTTCGCTGGCTAAGACCAGCCTAAATTGCCCAACAATACGATCTCTTAGAAAATCTGACAGTTCTGGTGAATTTTTTTGTGCATGGTACAGTCACTCTTTGCAATTGTTTAATATAATGGTACCTGGAATGAAAAAGAATAATTACATTGTAAATTCTACAGCGCTGAAAAAATATTAAGACGCTGAGATCAGAAATATTGAAAATTAAAGGTGTCTATTTACTTTCTGCATGTCTGCATATATATTTGTGTGTCTGTGTTTGTCTCCTCACCATCGCTTGACAACTGATGTTGGTGTGTTTATGTCCCCGTAACGTAGCGGTTAGACAAAAGAGACCGATAGGATAAGTACTAGACTTACAATGAATAAATCCTGTGATCGATTTGTTCGACTAAAGGCGGTGCTCCAACATGGTCGCAGTCAAATGACTCAAACAAATGAAGGAAAATATGTAGATTTGAAATGCATTTTTGCTATTAAATTTTGGTGGAAGTTACTCTAAAATTAAAATATTTAAATTATAGCTATTTTCAGACATTTCTGATCATCAAATTATCTAATGTTAATTGTTTACTGGCAAAAATAATTTGGGGAGTGGCTTACAAAGCTACTAATTTATATTAAATAGCTAAGTCAATATGTTATAGTCACTTTCTTAATATGACATTAATGATTGTTGCTATTTAAAAAAAAAAGATGTTTATAATAGCTATATAGTATTATATTTCATTTCGCTTTCGTTTGACTTCCCCGAAGAACAGTTGTCATTGATCATCGCGGTCACCTTTTTATTACAGAACATGTCTGCTTTTAATAGGATTGAAATAAGATTTCAATTTTATTTCTTATTTTACTGCAAACATTTTATTTATGAAAAAAATTAGTGAATTAAACTTGAAGCAAGGTTATATAATTTAATTTCATTAAAAATATTAATAAATATGAGCCTTATAAATAAGACGGAAATTACCGAAGTATTTCGATGTGTCTGCTTCGTAGCCGAATACCTCAGATAAATGAACACGTGACTTCCTTACGTTGCAGTGATCAACCATGATGCAGGCCGTGAGGAAAGCTTGCTTAGGAGCCTTCAGGGCAACAAACCCTGCATTTTCGTTTCATAATGCATATCCTACAACTTTGAAGGCTTCTTCGGCATACTTTACAACGCGTAAGTCAGAAACAGTATTTGTATTTTCCTCCATCATTCATTTTAACTGTTATAAATATACTGTTGCCCCGATCTTAATGGTGCACTTGGTTCGAAGACGACATTCGTTATTCACTTATGAGTGATTTCAATCTTGGAATCGGTTATGTTATTACTTCTCAACTATTGAGAATTACCAAGAGACAGTTGAGAAGATGTAAAAAAAAAAGATGCAATTAAATGATTCTACAATTCGCCTCCTGTACTCCTTATAACGCGATGTCTCTATGACCTTCAGTGTCCTACCGCGTGTTGGAGGTTCAGAAAAGACATGTACTTTTTAATATTTTTCTTTGTATGTTTCCATACCTGATTTAGGCGAAGATAAAGAATACGGTGTTTCGGGGTTAGGGTTACGCCGAAAACTGGTGGTATGCGTATTCTTTACCTCCGCCTCTGATTTATTCAGAAATATTTTACAAACTGCGTTTTTTTTATAACCTTTATCATATTGTTTGGTATTAGTCTTCAAATTTTATTTAGATAAAAGCATTCAGAATACTAGATTAAAAAGTTTCCATTGTAGTCTATTGTTATTACTCCTCCCTCCTATTTTTGACATTGCTGTAAAATAACTCTTCTGCTCTTATTGAAAATATTAAATTTTTAATGAAGCCTTCTATCTTAGACATAACTATAGAAAAACATTCTCTTGAAAAAATCGTGTTCTTGATCAGAATATGATTGGTTTCCACACAATCTCTTTTATCTTAACGAGCGCGATATAGTATCCTGAGCTACCAGTAAAATGGTAGACTCAGTTTCGATCGTTGGTTGTACCTAGTTTCATCAAACGTATTGCCCTTGGACTGGCATTGATGTCACTTTAGGTTCTGTAACCTTGTACCAATGTAAGAATTCAATATTGCATATTTTCTCTCAGAAAGGTCATGTAGAATCTAATTTCAAATTTACTATGTTATCATTTGACCTTAACGAAGTCCTTGACTTCGGCATTTTGTCGAACATTTAAAAATTTTCTATTTTGAGGAAATAAACATTCCATCTTGTACTTTGCACATTCGGATTATGCTATCGAATTTTTCCTATAGTATCGGACTTGAAGGTTTTTCCTAAGTTTCTAATACTTTGGCACCTAAGAAAGAAAAAAAAAAAAAAAAAAAAAAAAGACTATCGAGAATAATTATCCATATAAAATCCTGTAAGTTGCAGATAAATTTAAGTTACTCCTTCAGCTAAAATCATTGTTCCTCTTGACCAGAAGCTGGTTGATTTTCCTCTCAGCTTTAATAGGAGCTGTATAAATAGATCTGAGCTACCAGTGAATCTAAACCCAGTTTCGATTGTAGGTTGTTTTTTTTAATTTACCAAACGTATATCGCTATTGCCCTTGGATGGGCATAGATGTCATTGGTTCGGAGAAATCCCCCCGTTGCATATAGCTTCACAATGAACCGCAAGTATAGGGTCTCTCCATTTCCATTCTATAAATACATACCTTCGAAAATTAATATAGTATATAAATACTGTTGAGTCATTTCTCAATCTAGGCATTTTGTTTTAAATATGTATTTACCTATTTGGATCTATGCTTTTGTAGGAAAACAATATGTCACTGCACCGGCTGCAAAGGCTAGCACTAGTATGGGCAAAATCGTCACTGTCATCGGCGCTGTTGTTGATGTACAGTTTGATGATGAATTACCCCCAATCTTGAATGCCCTTGAGGTCCAAGAGAGAAAACCACGTCTCATCCTTGAGGTTGCTCAACATCTTGGTAAGTATATTTTGAAGTATCATTTTAACTCGATCATTTTGTTATACCATATTACTTGAATTTAATTCATTTGTGATTTTTGTAATTTAATTTCAAGTTGAGTAAAGGGTACTTGTTTCATATTTTGTTAAGAGGTAACTTCACGTTAACTCTTTAATATACATTATTATTAGCAAATGAACCAAATGTTGATTAACTGAATATTGACAAGGGTTAATGTTATTAGAATAAATGCCATCAATAATGAATTAACTAATAATGTACCAGCTAATTTTGAATATTGTGTTTATTGACACTAGGTGAGAATGTTGTACGTACTATTGCTATGGATGGTACTGAAGGTTTAGTTCGTGGCCAGAATTGTTTGGATACTGGAAACCCAATTAAGATCCCAGTGGGCCCAGGAACACTTGGAAGAATCATCAACGTCATTGGTGAGCCAATCGATGAAAGGGGCCCTATTGACACTCAGCAGTAAGTATTTCTATTACATTCCCCCCCCCCCCTTCAAAGAATGTGTGTTATGGTTAATGTGGAGCTTCAAAAGAGGGGCTTTAGATAGTATGAAGTATATACATGTCTTTCTTACAACAAGGCTCTTCTCAAGACATGTTTTCTCTAATGTGATTGCTACTTGTGAGTTTAGCCCTTTTGATATTGCCATTGGTTCTTTGATACAAACATGTTTAAAGTGATCTTATGAGCATTATTCCATACTAATTTGTTTCAAACAGCAGTTTAATGAGTTATCCAGTGTTCTTATTTTCAAAATTGAAACAAAAGCAGTGTATTTCTACATAAATGGATAAAATGGTTTGGCACCTAAATGTGAGTCTTTTTATTAAGAGTATGACTGCATTTGGTATAATTTACTTATTGGGACCTAAGCCATCTTATTTAGTTATGAGTGTAACAGTTCATTTTGTTTTTCCATCCTTGTAGGGGTTCTTAGTGGTTAGCTACTTTGTACATTTACAGATGACCTTTTTATTCAAAAGTTTTACTGAAGCAAGATGTATAGCTGGAAGTATACTAGTGAAGGCAAATTTTCAGGAGCTAGTGAGGAAGCTGGTTGCATAAGATTTGGAAAATAATGTAGAAAAGGAAGTTATTCAATAGAATTCAGAAGCTTTTCTTCAATCAAAAGTCACAATATGTTGATAGATAAAAAAGTTAGTTGGTTATTTTAATTTAATTGAAACTCATATAGTAGTGAAAGGGTTAAGGCCTCTTCCCTCAGGTATAGAGTGGTTATAGTAAATGAGTGATGGTTTTTGTCCACTCAATTTACTTGCATCAATTTAAAAGGTTCTCAAATCCAGTCTTAAGGTATTAACAAAAGCAAACAGTAAAATCTGCCCAAGTATCTGAAGAATTATGCATGATAAACGTAATAGATATATTAAAAAATTTAACTCTTGTAAAGAAAAGGGAGGAAAATGACTTAATCTTTCCAGAATAGAAAATGAACACAAAGCCACTCATTGCAATGTCTAATATTAGTTGATAGTATTTTTGTCCAGTGAGGCTTAGTACGTACTTTTTTTTATTCTTCAGGTATATCAATTCATATTTTTCTCAGGAGGTCTGTTTTGAACCTACCAACCCCAGCTGACATATTTGTGAAAAGTACTAATTGAGCTTGGAACCACTGTGTTCTGCAATCTGTTGAATTGTTAGGGGATTATTATGTAAAACAAGTTGCTATTGCCTATCTGAATATTATTGTTAAACCAACAAGGGAACCATAACCTGTTGGAAATAGCTAAACCCTCAGATCATAATTCTTTCGAAAAAGGTGGAACACCTCAGACAAAGGTGGGTTGGTCATAGCTGAAATGCTATTTAAAGAGCTGATGCATTAGCATTGACCTAGAGTTAAACAACATTAGGTGCTTATGTCTTTGTCCAGCTTATTTGAGTGTGTGCTTTGGTAGATTAGAAACCATTGAAATTCAGATTTTTGATTTTATTAGTGAGTATTTGGTTCTTAATTTTAGTTTTGTTTTGAAAAAGTACATTTTTAGCAATTATTTTGGATACATGCTAAAGTAACAATGGGTTATAGGAAAAGGAATGTCAGATATTGAAAAAGAAATACATTAGATTCATCACTTGGTATTTAGTATCTTGCAGCTCCAGTGTTTTCATGTGAGATGCTCTTTCCATTTATAAATAGCCTGACTCAAAATTTTGAATTAAAATCTTCCACCAAACCTTAGTCACAATTTATGTTCCTAACACTAGCTGAATGATAACTAAGTTATTTTACTAAATTCTTTGCTATATTTAAAGTAATTGAAAGAAACACAGAGCATCTCAGGATAAATACAGTAACAAAAGGGTTAATAACCTTAGAAATATGGCTTTCTGTTATGAACATATCCATTTTTAGCTCATGTCTGCAATTGTTTTCCAGTGAATCCTTTCATATTTCCAATACAGTACAATGGAGATTTTTCTTTTGTAAGTAACAATGTAGAAGCTTCCTTGTTGGGTCATTGTTAATACCAATGAAGTGGAAATAGCTGCAACTGGCATTAAATCAATCGTGTTATGGCTTGCTAATAATATGGTTGGGATTGAGTCAGTTTTGATAGGAAACAGTTGTTAGTATGAGTTATTTGCAACTGCTTGACCATTTCTGGTAGGTAAGGATCATTGTAAGGCAAACTGTACCAATATTTTGCTTCACTTGTTTAAATATTCTATATTGGTGCAGACCTTGCTATAAGGTTTCAAAGTTAGCTCACAACCATGGCTTTTAGGGTCATTGCATAGCACCTTACTGTTTCATACCTTGGGTCTATCAATGCCTTGTGAGTAAAATTTGGTACAGAAATCCCATGATGGTCCATCAGTACATTGTGTATGTTTCCATGCATCTTTACATCAACATTAAGCAACAGTGACATTTATTGCTCCTGTAAACGATGTCCTATAGCTCAGCAATTTCATTGGTTTTGCATGAAGAACAAGCAGGGAGTTGCATCTATAAGGACATCCAACTTAAATTTCATCCGAACCATGTTATTGTAGAAAAAGCAGATGTAAAAGTGCTGGTTATTGTTCTAAATGTTCTAGAAGTGTTGATTGAACTGGAAACCAGAAATATATATTTTGAATGCTCATTTGGAATATTTTTCCATTCTAGCATAATCACAATTTAAAGCTATGAACTGGTTAGTGTTAAACTAATATAGTGTTTAAATTTGAAATCATTAACATCTATTTTACCTACAAGTTGGGTCTTTCTATGAAATGTCTGCATATTCATATGATCTGTGTCAAGGTGATTTTTTTTTTTTCTGCTCCACTAGTTTTTCTGGCATCCATCAAGATGCACCAGAGTTTGTTGAAATGAGTGTTCAGCAGGAGATCTTGGAAACTGGTATCAAAGTTGTTGACCTTTTGGCTCCTTATGCCAAGGGTGGTAAAATTGGTAAGGAATATTTGATATCTTTGGAACTAAAATTCATAAAATTATATTTGTGAGCTAAATTAGTCTGGTGTTCCTCTTTGAACATGTAATTTTTTTTTCCTCATTTGTTTTAATTTTTGATGTAGACCAAAAGGATATTATAAACAGTTCCATTTAATAGTCTAATGTCCAACACAATGTTTTAATGTTCTCTTTAAAGTCATAATTGCAACATTTTAGAAAATATCTAGTATAATAGCATGAGTCTCAAACTATAAGTAGCTGAAATTTCTTTTTTTTTCCAGGTCTGTTTGGAGGTGCTGGAGTAGGCAAAACTGTGTTGATTATGGAACTGATTAACAACGTTGCCAAAGCTCATGGTGGTTACTCAGTGTTTGCTGGTGTTGGTGAAAGGACACGTGAGGGTAATGATCTTTATCATGAAATGATTACGTCTGGTGTCATCAGCTTGAAGGATAATACCTCTAAGGTTAGATCTGAATGAGTTATATCATTTTGATTTATTTTGTTTGATTAATGACATCTATGTAGAAATTACTTACCAAATCAACTGATTCAATCTGTTTACATTGCTTCTTGTTTAAAGGTATCTCTTGTGTATGGGCAAATGAATGAACCTCCAGGAGCTCGTGCCCGTGTTGCCCTGACAGGTCTGACTGTTGCTGAATACTTCCGTGATGAAGAAGGGCAAGATGTGTTGCTTTTTATTGATAACATTTTCCGTTTCACCCAAGCTGGTTCAGAGGTAAGATATTCAAACAATAACCCGTTTTAGAATCTCAGCACATTCTCTTCACCTTTTAAGTTGAAATGGTTTTTCTTTCTCTTTCAGGTATCAGCTTTGTTGGGTCGTATCCCCTCAGCTGTAGGTTACCAGCCTACTTTGGCTACTGATATGGGTAGCATGCAGGAAAGAATTACAACAACTAGAAAAGGATCTATTACTTCAGTACAGGTAACTTTTTGTCATAGTGCTTATTTTCTTTCTGATTTTCATTTTGTCAACCTTTTTAGGCTTTTTGTTTCATCTATTTTGAATACTTTTAAATTCATAGTTACAATAAACTATGCTGTAATGAGCTGTTAAGTTTCTTATACTCTCTATTGGTATATAAGGAAGACTGGCAGCTGCCCACATATACAAGTATCATTTTTCTGTGCCATTGAGGTTTACCCATGGGAAATGGCTTTGCTGTCAAAATGTAAAGAGTTGGAACAATCACCACCTTAAAGTATTTTGTCTATTTCTAACAGTAGTCCTGAAAAGATGAAAAGTACACTTAGGGAGAATTTGAACTTGGCTCTGAGTTGGAACAAATACTGCAAGGTGTTCTATCCAGTGCACCAATGAATACCAATTTGCCATTTTTGGCATATCTTTTCTGATTAGTTAGTAAACACTATATATATATATATATATATATATATATATAAAAATAGTATTAGGGATAAAATCCAAAATTACAGGTTAAAACTCAATTAAAATCAATTTATTAAAATTAAATTAAGTTTCACGGTATAAAATATAT
>NC_068990.1:48924739-48926521 GCF_001194135.2 Octopus bimaculoides
TATATATATATATATATATATATGAGAGACAGAGAGAGAGAGAAAGAAGCAGTATTGGAATTAAGTGTTTTAGTCTTAAATTCACTAATTACTATATTCACTTATATCCCATTAGGCAAAACAAAGTTCTAACAAATGTCTGTTTTGTTGATAGAAAAAAAAAAGGGGGCAATGCAGAGTTGTTAGAAGAAAAGTGAAAATATTTTTAGTACTTATATTTTAAACAAATTAAAGTAACCATTTTTAATACATGTAATTTGATTTGTTCACTTGTTCTTTCAGGCTATTTATGTGCCAGCTGATGATTTAACTGATCCTGCTCCTGCCACCACATTTGCCCATTTGGACGCCACCACTGTCTTGTCTCGGGGTATTGCTGAGTTGGCTATTTATCCTGCTGTAGATCCTCTAGATTCCAGTTCTCGTATTTTGGATCCCAATGTTGTTGGTACTGAGCACTACGAAATTGCTCGTAAAGTCCAACAAATTCTTCAGGTACTTTTTACAGGATCTGTCATTGAAATACTTTTGTAGCTATTTTGATTTGAATTGTAATTGTATTTTTAGTTTTACTCAGTGCTATCTTTTCTTAAGCATGAGATGCCCAATGCTGTAATAATTCTTAATAGTAAAGCTAAAATATAAATCATGTCTGCTTGAAACTGATCTGCACACTTAAAAATTTAATTTTCTTCTTTTAATCTGTTTCTATTTCTTTCAGAATTACAAGTCTTTGCAAGATATCATTGCTATTTTGGGTATGGATGAATTGTCTGAAGATGATAAGCTTACTGTGTCTCGTGCCAGAAAGATCCAAAAGTTTTTGTCACAGCCCTTCCAAGTGGCTGAGGTCTTTACTGGTTATTCAGGAATCTACGTACCCTTAGCTGATACAATTAAAGGATTCAATTCAGTCCTCAAAGGTAAGTTGAAGCTTGCTATGTAATTTTTACTTACTGTAGTCATTGTATTGGCTGAATTTCATTTCATATTCTTTAGTATTTTAAATTACAAACATTTTAAGATTGAAGATGTTAAGTTTTATAACCAGATTAGAAATCTGAATACGATTGTTGGGGTAACAACGAATATGGTTTACATTTTGTCTCAACATAGGTTTTCGATTAGTGTGTAATGGTAGTAAAATTTTAATTTGAAGCATTGTAATTGAAATTCAGGGAAGTGAATAAAAGCCACCACATTGCTGGAGAAAGATTTTCATGGAAGGCAGTGTGTATTCATTCATATATTTGCCTTTTCTTAGTCATTTACACTTAATGTTTCTTTTTTTTTTTTTTTTTTTTTTTTTTTTTTTTGTAAATTACTGTATTTAAATTTCTACATGAGCACATTCAACCTATTCTCATATCAGCTTTGCTATATTTAATTTTTTTTTTTTTACTAATATTGATGGATAAATATTTTTTCCAAATTTTGATATTTGTAACTGAATTTTTAGGCAAATTGAATTAGCCAGATGCTCTTTCTTATATTTACCACATGACATTGTAATGACCACTGTTTTAATTTTGATTAAATCAAGTTGATAAAAGCAGGTACTTTTTAACTGTTCTTCTTTTACTAGTTATTCTTTAATTGACTTGATAAATCAAATTTAATGAGTTCTAAAGTAATACAGTAGTCATAGCTTTCAGATTATTCTGTTAAATGTAATGCTTAATTATTCACATTGATTTGAATTAATCCTACATTATGTTGTAGCTTTGCAATTGTGATTTTTTTTTTTTTTTTTTTTTTTTTTTTTTTTTTTTTTTTTTTTTT
>NC_068990.1:48926739-48934189 GCF_001194135.2 Octopus bimaculoides
CATCATCATCATCATCGTTTAACGTCCGCTTTCCATGCTAGCATGGGTTGGACGATTTGACTGAGGACTGGTGAAACCGGATGGCAACACCAGGCTCCAGTCTGATTTGGCAGAGTTTCTACAGCTGGATGCCCTTCCTAACGCCAACCACTCAGAGAGTGTAGTGGGTGCTTTTACGTGTCACCCGCACGAAAACGGCCACGCTCGAAATGGTGTCTTTTATGTGCCACCCGCACAAGCCAGTCCAGGGGCACTGGCAACGATCTCGCTCGAAAATCCTACAGGAGCCAGTCAGGCGGTACTGGCAACGGCCACGCTCAAAATGGTGCATCTCATGTGCCACCCGCACAAGAACCAGTCCAGGGGCACTGGCAACGATCTTACTTGGCTTGCCGGGTCTTCATATATATATATATATATATATATATATTTATATACATTTTTATCATGTAAATTGTGGGTGCACAGTAGTAGGATTACAGAAAAGGAAGATTTCATATGTAGCAGGTGTACAGGTGTTAGCAGTATAAGCTCCAATGCAATTATTTCAAATGCTCAAAAGGCTCCCTATAAATATTTGGAAGCTTTTGTTACCTTATGTGATTTAATTAGCAGTGGAGGCTGGGGTTTTGAATACATCGTACCTAGAATAAGTGGCAAACAATTCAAGTAGATGGCTCTAGTGGATGAGGAATATATAGGAAAAAGCTGTTCTAGAGTAGATTTGTCTACCTTGTGTAAGCATTGAAAAATATGAAATATTTGAATTTTATTAAATATTAATATGCATGGCTTTGTGGTTGAAGTTTGTTTTCCAACCACATGGTTTAGGGTTCAGTCCTATTGTGGGGTACCTTGGGCATCTGTTATAATCTTGGGTCAACCATAGACAAGGATTGGTTGATGGAAACTGAAAGAAGCCTGCTGTATGTCTTTTGCCTCTTTGTCTGGACTTTGCATGATAGTTGTAAAATGAGTGTCACCGTCATACAAGTAGGGTCCTTTTCATTTTCCAGTCTTCCATTGAAGCTATGGGGAAATATTATCTTATATGGGAACAGGAGAGGGTTAGCAACCAGAAGAGCATCAGACTAGAAAATTTGCCTCAATAAATTGTCAGACCTATACAACCGCAGAAAAGTGGATGTTAGGGAATGATACTTCCTTTTCTGAAAGGAGTTTGAAAACATTTGAATCCTTTGGCAGATTTTTGCTTAGATGAAGTGTCTACATTTTCAAACATTTTTTTTCTTAGATTTGTAATGTTATTAGCATTAAAAATCTAACAGAAGTATTGGTTCATATTTTTTGTATGAAACCGCTACAATTTATATTATATTCTTCAAGCTAGGAAATGTCTTTTGTGTTAATATTTAACTGTTAATTTTGCACTAATTCTTTCATTTTCTGAATTAACAGGTGAACAAGATCATCTACCAGAAGTTGCTTTTTACATGACTGGTGATCTCACCCAAGTTATTGCCAAGGCTGAGAAATTGGCTGAAGAGCAATCATGAAAAGTATATGTATTAGTTCATTAACAAATGTCTCCTGGAGCAGTTTATTTTACCAGTTCACCTACTGTAGATATTCATTTGAGGTAATAAATGGTAACTTTTGATTTTGCATTCTTTTATTTCATAAGATTTTAGTGGTTGTTTCGGTTGATACTAAAACTGATACTGTGCAGATGTTTCTACAGAGCAAGGCACTAAGTGATGCAATAGTTGAGTAATGTTAGGCAAGGCAGTGATGGCACAAAGGTATACTGTAACCCTGAAATACTTCAGCTCTATATTTAAGAGATGAGAAATTATTTACATTTGATGGATATTTATCCTCATCTTGTTTGTTGTTAACATGTTTCAGCTGATATACCCTCTAGCCTTCATCAGGTGTCTTGGGGAAATTTCGAACCTGGGTTCTCATTCCTAAGGTATTTTTCGATATTATTATTCACAGGCATATGGCATAGTGGTTAAGAGCGCGGGCTACTAACCCCACGATTCCGAGTTTGGTTCCAGGCAGTGACCTGAATAATAATAATAATAATAATAGTAATAGTAATAGTAATAGTAATAGTAATTGTTATTGTTAATATTGTTATTGTTATTGTTAATATTGTTATTGTTATTGTTAATATTGTTATTGTTATTGTTAATATTGTTATTGTTATTGTTAATATTGTTATTGTTAATATTGTTATTGTTAATATTGTTATTGTTAATATTGTTATTGTTAATATTGTTATTGTTAATATTGTTATTGTTATTGAAAGATACCTTAGGAATGAGAACTCAGGTTCGAAATTTCCCCAAGACACCTGATGAAGGCTGGAGGGTATATCAGCCAAAACGTGTAAACAACAAACAAGATGAGGTTAAATATCTGTCAAATGTAAATAATGTGCCTGAAATGCTTTTCAACCTTAGGTGATATTAGGGCCATGCAAACTGAGAAATGCTAATAACATCTTTACAACTTTGTAAACACTTAGCTTTTTATGGTCTAGGTTATGGATCAAAAAATGATTTTAATTCAGTTTTAGCCATAGACTTGTCCTAAACTTAAGGACCTGCCTTGAGAGTGGAAGGTGTTTGGTGACTGACTGTTTGTCATTGAGCTTGCAGAGACCATTTATTTGTTTTACGAAAATAAAATTTTTTTTTTTTCAAAAATATTAACCAGATGGAATGTTATATTCAGTAGCCAAGACAACTGGTATTTTCCATAGATCACAATTTTTGGAACCACATATTTCGAATTTTACAGTTGCTAAAGTCAGTGATTACGAAAATGGAAATACTTCATTACTAAGTCTTCTGACTATTAAGACGCTGTTCTTTCAGATACAGCTGTATTTGTCAACATGTGACAAAATGCATATATTGCACTATTAGAATTATCCACTAAATAAACAGTCTCAAGATACCCTGTGGATTAGAGATTTAACATCCGCCTTAAATAGTCTCTTTTTATAGAAATAATCTTGTACAGCACATCTGGGCAAGTGTCTATTATAGCTCTGATACAACTCAAGCCTTGTGGATGAATTTGGTAAAGGGCAACTGCATGGAAACATTGTATATATGTACATGCATCTTTTTGCATGGTATTTTTTCAGCAATAAGAATAAGTGTTTCTAATTACATTTTGTGGCTTTGATGCAGTGGAATAAAATATCCCCTAAGTTGTAAAACAGGTACGAGTTGGCAACAGTTGGCATCTGAGCAGACAAAAATACTGCCCCAGGTATGTTTAATTGTCCAACCAATGCCAATATAAAAAAAAATGAATGAAAAGTTAGTTTCTGCTCAAGAAAATTACCCCTCCTTAAATTATATAAATTTAAGTTGTGAGCCTGTTAATAATTGACCAACTCTGTAACATTTAGTTCCATCATGAGATGCTTCTACAAATTTCATCTTTTGTCATATCCTTCACTTTTATGGAATTGTTTTTCTAAACAACAATGGCGTACCAAATATAATCCATGTTTCTGCACTAAATATTTGTCAGAATTAGTGACAGAAATCTTAAATTAATTCAAATAAAATATTTAGGCTTGGACAAAATCCTTACAGATTAACCCTTTTGTTACTATATTTCTGATCAAAATACACTCCTCATGAGTTTCAATTAAATTCTAAAATAATCATGAATTTAGACTAGTTTCATTAAACGACTGTAACTTTTTTACTTAACATATTAATGTGATATTTGGAACATAATTAAAGAAAGGGTTCTTTAATCAATTCTATTGCATAACTTGTATCTCAAAATGACTTTAATTACAGGTAAAGTGAGCAAAAGGTAAAAATATTAAAATTTTGTTTAAAGATCACCATAGAAAATGAATCATCAGCTAATATTCAATTGGGTATGCAACAAAATTTTGATATAGAAGAATTGTGCACATCACTAGATTATCAGTTGAATTTAATGCACAACAGAATAGGTATACAATAAAGGTGAAATATACTGGAATCCACCTAAATTCACTGCAGGTTTGACTGAACTAAAAAAAAAATTGGTCAAAAATTAATATACGGCCCTGGTTCTGGTATGGAAGTGATAAATTCCAGACCACAATGTATCCTAGGCCATGCTGACTGACATTATTTTCCCTGTATAAAAACTCAAGCCACAGCAGTACTCAGTATTTGCTTCACAAATTTTCCAAACTTTGATCCCCCATTTCGTGGGTTTTCCTGGCATATACTGTTTGTTTACATTCTGCGTAACAGTTTGTTTCCGCAGTGATTGCTTAAAACAAGCATACTGAAAAAATAAGTCTAACGGTTTCACTTCCTAAGAAAGATTATGGATAGACCCCATCTCCTCAGAAAAATTGCTAATAAAAACGTTCTTCAAGTTTTTACTTCATTCTGATGTAAAATCGTCTTTGCTGTCGCTATCGCCGCTTTCAGTTTCTTCAGAATTGCTGCTTGCGGTTTTGGATGCAGAAATATCCTATTCATTCTCGTACACCGCATGCTTTTGTACCTCATTCATTCTTTTTCTCAATCTCCATATTTTCCCTTGAAAAACCTTTAAATTCGGAATCACTGCTTGATAACATGAAACTCCGATCCATTTTCAAAGTTGAAAAAAAAAATCTATGCTGAAAAAATGTGGAAAAAGATCTCTCAAAATTCACTGAGTTTAGATATTGCGTCAAGTCTTGTTGGATACTATAACTTCATCTATTTCACAAATGTACTAACAAGATTTGTGCTTAAATTCACATTTAAATAACAATGAGTACTCTTGGCTGGCTACGACCGGGTTAGTATCGAAAGAGTTTATTGGGAAATCAATTCAAAATTCATGATACAAAATAATAAATGGAAATACAAAATTTACCACTTTTATGAAAGGAGATAAATTCTATCACATATGTTGAAGGAGATTACGTAAGAGCTGGGTAAACAGCATTCTTTATTTTCTGGTTTGGGGCATAAATAAATAAGTCTTCCAAACTACCAAACCTGGAGCAACAAAGTTGACCATGAGAAAAGCAAGGCTCAATTAAGTGCAAGCCAGTAGATTTCAAAGTCTGACCCTGTGGCTTTAAGATGTTGCAAAGTTGTACTGGGAATTGTTTGTTTGAACTTAAATAACATATCCGTTGGTTTGATTGGAATTCTTGGAATGAAAACCTTTTCCCCAGAGGCACATGCAGTGATGATGGTAGCTTCTATCACATTAGGTGATAAGGTCTTTGCAATCAGCCTTGTCCCATTGCATAATTTAGGATTTAAATTTTCTTACAGGCATTATTAAGACTCCTACCTTCAGAAAAAGTTTGGAGGAGTTCCAGGTAGCTTAAGAGAATTAAGGAACTGTGTTGGGTAATGTACAGCTTGATTTTTCACCAAGGACTTAATCGACTGATTTGTGCTCTTTAATGACTGTTGGAATCTTATTCTCTAATTCATGGTTAATCCTTACTGTCTTTTTTTTTTTTTCATAGCAAGAATTACCCTTTCAAACAACCATTTATGTGAATTATAATTATTACTTAAGTCTGGAAATATCCTATTCTTCAATTCATCTGGGGGAATTCACCATGATAGCAATATATCACCAAATTGATATCACCATTCCCATCAAATGGTACTTTCCTATTTCCTAATTGAAGGAGCCAGGTTGAAAACGGTTCTGCACATTGGTCCCTATGTAATAAAGCTTGCAAATTGGACTGTCATTTGTAACCAGGTTTAGCAATAATTTAAAGGCAGAATGAGCTGTTTGTCCTTCTAGGAGAATGGCGGCAGCAAAGCCAGACAATGCTACAGCAGTGTTGCCTTACTTTGGAGAGAAGCAATGTTACAAATGTTTTACCTGTGCCACCAGGAGCATAAAGAAAATTCCTCTACATTTTCCCTCTGATTAATGAAATAATTTAATATGCATGGTATTGTTCTGGAAGAAGTTTAGGTTCATGTTCATTCACAAATGCAGCCAACTTTGTTATAATTTGTCACTCTTGCTATGTTTCTGGCAGTCCAGAGCCAGACTTGCAAATTTTTACCTCTCATGGCCAGAACTTGATCAACAATTTCGATCAGTGCTTGGTTAAAAATTATTTTAGAGAACTGAATATTGATATCTGGGTTTGCCTGTTGAACTGCATACTTTAAGTCCTTGGTCATGTCCTCGTGATGCTTCCTCCAAAGCTGTAGGGGACTTCCAAGTTGACACATGTTCAGTATAATTGCAAAAGGGTTACGGAGTATCCTTGGAGAATCTAATACTGATGCCTTAGTCAATGCAAGGTCCCAATGCTCATCATTTTCTAAAAAAGCATTTACCCTCCTCGAGTCTTGGAATGATTTAGGACCACGTACTTCATGCAAAAAGAGCTGTAAATAGTAGCATTAGATGAAAAAACGAGTTATGTGAATATCTTCACACACGTACACGTCGGATCAAATGGATGTGTAAGAGGAAAAGTGAGCGAGTGAAGGGAAGCATACATCTTTGTATGTGAGAGAGAGTGCCACTTAGACATCTCTCTGTCTCGTGCACACATGCATACAAAAAAGATGTCGATATGTATTCATGTATGTACATGACAAAACTCTCTCTGTCTCTCGCACACGTACATAAATGTACATACATAAACACGTGTGCATGTGTGACTAACTACGAATATTTGAACATGGGGTACAATAGTAAACAAAAATTAACAAAGTCTGTGGGTTCAAGCAAAATGTTTTTTTTCATTTTGAAGCTCCTTGTTGAATTGCAAAATTCTAATATATTTGTGTAATAATGAAATCGAACCTGGAGTGTTTATGTGAGAGAAGGGGAGAGAACATTGCAAATGATGAATGAAATGAAAACGATGAATAGAAGCTTGTTATAAAAACTATTTTGTACTGAATATTTAAATTTCTGAATTTACTCTTTTACTTGTTTCAGTCATTTGACTGTGGCCATGCTGGAGCACTGCCTTTAGTTGAGCAAATTGACCCCAGGACTTATTCTTTGTAAGCCTAGTACTTAGCAGTTCGGCAAAAGAGGCCGATAGAATAAGTTAGGGGGACGTAAGCACACCAGCATCGGTTGTTAAGCGATGTTGGGGACACACACACACATATATACACGACGCGCTTCTTTCATTTTCCGTCTACCAAATCCACTCACAAGGCTTTGGTCGGCCTAAGGCTATAGTAGAAGACACTTGCCCAAGGTGCCATGCAGTGGGACTGAACCCGGAACCCTGTGGTTTGTAAGCAGGTTACTTACCACATAGCCACTCCTGCGCCTATGTAACTTAGTAAATATTTCTTTCAGTAATTTAATTTGCAAATAGCAAATTTAAACTTGAAATGAAAATGGAAAATTTCACCATTGCTACATCATTACCAGAAGTTAACATTGAGGAAACCTTTTTAAAGAATTGAATCATATATATATATATATATATATATATATATAT
>NC_068990.1:48934199-48937266 GCF_001194135.2 Octopus bimaculoides
ATATATAAAGCAATATCCTGTTATATATCTGAGGTCAAATTATTCATGCATCCCAAGTATGGAAGCAATTTGTGCAACCATTTTTGCATGAAAAGCAAATGCATACACTCATGCAAAAACAGACAGATCTATTTTTATCAGGTTGAGTAGAAAGTAAGCAATGTTTTGAACCATGAAAAATTTGTAGTTTTGAATTTAAAAAATTTTTTTTTTTAACATTTTTTTTGCAATTGCCCAAATGCATCAGTAAATTAACATTGATATTTTTTCACCATTGTTATAATCATCTGAAATGGAACTGTCAAAGTGCATTCGAGCAATTTTGCTATTCAACTTCAAAAGAGGATGTAAAGTAGCTGAAACAGCTCGCAATATCAGTGAAACATTTGGTGAGGAAATGACCAGTGAGTGATCAGCTCAAAAATGGTTGAAGCAATTTCGCAGTGGAGACCTGAACCTTGAATATCGTGAGCATAGTGAATGCCCATCTATCATTGACGGTTAATTAAAGACCTTCATTGAGAAAAATCCATGTAAAACTACTTGAGAACTGGCGAAAGAACTTCAAGTTAGCCAGAAAACTGCCTGCAACCATTTGCATGCAATTGGAAAATCAAATAAGTTCGACAAATGGGTATCACATGATTTGAATGAAAATTAGAAAATGCACAGATATGATATTCACTTCTCTAACCAGACCAATCCATTTCTCGACTATATTGTAACTTGCAATGAAAAGTGGACTCTATACACTGATAAAAAAACGTTCTTTGCTGAAAACTTTCCCTAAACCCAAGTTCTTCAAGGTTTTGGTGGTGTACTGCTGAACTCCTCCACTATAATTTCTTAAAACCTGGAAAAACCATTACTGCAGAAACATATTACCAAAGTGAACAAAAAATCTGCTACTCCTCTGTTCCAGGCTTTACAACAGAAGAGGAGCAATCCTTCTTCATGACAATGCTTAACCACAAGTTTTACTAATGACGCTCCAGAAGTTGAGGGAACTTGGCTACGAAGCTCTTATTCCCCAGAACTTTCTCCTACTGACTACCACTCTTTCAAGCACCTTGATGGTTTCCTGTGAGAGAAGTTCAAAAATCAAACCTATACTGAAAGTGCTTTCAAAGAGTTCCTCGACTCCAGAACTCGAGGTCAAATTATTCATGCATCCCATGTATGGAAGCAATTTGCGCGGCCATTTTTGCATAAAAAGCAAATGCATACACTCACGCACTTTCAGCAGAGGTTTGATTTTTTAAAACTTCTCTTGCAGGAAAAAATGGTAGTCAGTAAGGGACACTTCTGGGGAATAAACTGGGTGGGGAAGAGCTTCATAGCCAAGTTCCCTCAACTTTTTATGTTACTGGAATAAACAAACTTGTAACTCAGCAAAAATGTTTTGATTGTAATGGTTCTTTGTGAAAAAAATTTTCACAGTTGAAATATATTGTGATGAATTTCATGTTTCAGAACGATGAGATCATTTTAGGTTATTTGGTGCATTTAAGTTCATTTCCATGGGTACTTTTGATATTTAACTCCTTTTTTTTTTTTTTTTTTTTTTTTTTTTTTTTCCTACTTTGCGACATTTTATTTGGTTGTGTTGATCTGAGAAAAGTGATGTCAATTATAAATTAGTTTCCAAGTCAGTCTTAGAAACAAATATAGCTACAAATAGTTTTGCCTCAGTAGTCATAAACAAAACATGGAATAAGTCTGTACACTGAGTTGCACAATTATTGGTTTGATGTTATTGGAAAAGTTAGCAAAAAGAATGGCATGGTCCTCAAGAGAAGCTAAGACTCTAACTTAGTTTTTTTTTTTTTTTTTTTTTCTCAGCCTGTGGTAATGGTTTTACTTTCATTAAAAATGGGCAAGAAAAAGGCTATTTAAAGGGTCAAAGTTGAAAAATAAATACCAACACAGTTCCAATATTAAAATCATTAATGGCAGAAATGTTAGCACACCGTGTGAAATGCTTAGCGGTATTTCATCTGTCTTTGCATTCTGAATTCAAATTCTGCTATGGTTGACTTTGCTTTTCATCCTTTCAGGGGTCGATCTAATTGACTGGGCCTTGTGTCTAGAGTAGAAAATGTTAAAATCATTGATGTAGGATTTTAAAAAAGAAATCATTAAATGTTCAATTGTGGCTATGTGGTCTCATTTAGTCTTCTACTATACCTTGGCTTGATTAATAACTTCTAAGAGAAATTTGGTATGTAGATAGATGTAAGCATCAATGAGAAGTGAAAAGGTAGCTTTTTCTCTGCAATATTTGTGAGGCTTTGCACAGCCACAGGCATTTCTTATTCTTACTGTCAGAAAAATATTGAACTGGTAACTAATGTTATTGTTCATCAATTATGATATGAATCATTACATTTAATGCCTATACTATGCAGGTGCTGCTTGGCCAAATGGCTAGGTTTGCTTTGTAACTATAAAGTCCCATGAAAATCTGTGTCCTCTTGGGCAAATATAATTTTCTACAGCCTTGGTTCAATGCATACCTTGCTCTTGAAATACGTGTGAGGTATAATTATATAGAAGCCCAAAGGATCAATAATGCATGTAACTCAAAAGGGAGTTTTGTCATTCTTACTGATTCTACATTAAGCACACACATCTGGAATACTCAGCAACTTGCATGTTAATTCAGAAGCAGGTTATTCAGTTTTATTGAACAACTGAATCCACATCAACTGCCACATTTGTTATGCTCCTGATAATGGAGGTACTTTTCTTTTTGTTGTTGCAATACAGTTAGGCTCATAGGGTAAAAGGTTGCAAAGCTGCATTAGGTTCATGTAGCTGTACTGAGCTATAATAGTCCAACTGATTTATCCAGCAATTATAACAGGTCAGTTTTTTTTAGTTTTTTAAAATTAAACTTTTAGCCCAAAGTAAAAGTATATTCCACAATATGAATGTAAGTAAAGGAATCCTAAGTTTTGAGTGTTTAACTTGATTTCTGCAATTATTAGTTGATGGTTGTGGAGGCGCAATGGCCCAGTGGTCAGGGCAGCGGACTCGCGGTCATAGGATTGCGGTTTCGATTCCC
>NC_068990.1:48937276-48938889 GCF_001194135.2 Octopus bimaculoides
CAGTGGTCAGGGCAGCGGACTCGCGGTCATAGGATTGCGGTTTCGATTCCCAGACCGGGCGTTGTGAGTGTTTATTGAGTGAAAACACCTTAAGCTCCACGAGTCTCTGGCAGGAGATAGTGGCGAACCCTGCTGTACTCTTTCACCACAACTTACTCTCACTCTTACTTCCTGTTTCTGTTGTACCTGTAATTCAAAGGGCCAGCCTTGTCACACTTTATCACGCTGAATATCCCCGAGAACTATGTTAAGGGTACACGTGTCTGTGGAGTGCTCAGCCACTTGCACGTTAATTTCACGAGCAGGCTGTTCCGTTGATCGGATCAACTGGAACCCTCGACATTGTAAGCGACAGAGTGCCAACAACAAGTTGATGGTTAAGTAATGGTGAGTTTGTTAGAAAAAGAAAAAAGTTTACACAGCAAGGAAGTTTAGGAATGCTTGGATTAGAATAATGTGGCACAAGTGAATCCAAAGACTTCTTATTTCTTTGTTGTATGATTGTGCAAATAATAAAGGTATTTAGATCTAAGTCTTAGTCTAATTTGGCATGGCTGCCTGCAATTGATTGCAATAAATACTTTTTTTTTATTCAGATTATATTTCTCTTTACAAATAATGTTTGCAGCTTAATAAAATCATTGTAGAATGATTTCGCTAATGCTCTTAAAATTCATTCAAGAAATGGAAAAGTGTTTGCCATCTGCGATAGAGGTACATCATAAAGATTGATATAGCCTCTTCAATGATTGTAATGAACAGCAAGAGCCATCTTAACTAAGCATATAGAATGGTAAAGTGATTGTGCTGAAAATTCAATACCAACCAAGAATTAAAATGGGCTGCTTAAAGCAAAGTTTGAAATATTGGCACAAGGCATAGAAATTAAGAGGCGGAGATTGATTAAATTGATCTTCTGTACTTGACTGGTACTTTAGTGATCATGGAAGGATCAAAAGCAAAGTTGACTGCAGAACAGCTGGAACAAATACTACAAGGCACTATCAATACAGTTAATCCACAACAGTTTTCAACTTGAGCGAAAGATCAAATTTTGTGGGTAGAATATAGCAATTCAGATCAACTCCAATGCTTCATTTGTTCTTATATTATTGATTGTGGAAAAATGAAAAAGAAAATAGATCCCGGCAGGATTTGAAATATTGCAATGCAGTTGTCATACTTACAATTGCTATTATATTATTATTGAAATGTCTGAATAGAGTAATATCGATTTCATTTGACAAGACAAAAGGAGTCTCAGAAAACTAAGCCTTGGATTCAGTCGCACTGTGTGGCACCTTGGGTGAGTGGATTTAGTAGCCAGAAACCATAAAAGCCTCTGTGTGTGTGTGTACATATATAATGGATGTGTTTGTACCTTTGTCTATATATCACATGATGGTAGCAAATGAGCATCATTGTCATAGAAACAAGATTGTTCATTTTCAGTCTTCTGTGTCTTGCTATAGGAATGTGTTTTCTTGGAAACAGAGGAAATTTGGCAATGAGAAGGGCATCCAGGTGTAGAAAATCTACCTCATGGGCACTGATGATGAATTCTGATAATTACATTTTTTTAAAGCTAGAATATAAAAATAACATTGCAAATG
>NC_068990.1:48939093-48940022 GCF_001194135.2 Octopus bimaculoides
CATACATAATACAATCAAAACTCACTCTTAAACTGACTTCACTAACTTTATCATTTTTGAACAGAATAGGATGATCAGAAATTAGGGAGTTCCTTTCGAAAGCAAGGAATTGTTGAATTGAACCTGCTTTTTTCCTTTTTGTTTTAAATCCATTCAATGGTTAATTTCTAAAAATGTGGAAATGGATTTTTTGATACATATATATATATATATATACATAAAGTTATACATTTATATATATATATATATATATATACATATACACATATATATATATATATATATATATATATATACATATACACATATATATACATATATATATATCCATATACACATATATATACACACATATATATACATGTATATACATATATATGCATATATATATATACATACACATATGTATATGCATATATATATATATACATATATTTATATATACATACATATATATATATATGGACATATATATATACACTTATATACACACACACACACACACACACACACATATATATACATATGTATATATGAGAGGTAATGGTGTCAATAAGACCCAAAAGTATCAAGTAATGATGAGTAAGAACAATGGACAGACTATAGTTAAGCTCCAGGGTCGGTGATTATGCAAATGAGGAGTCCAATGTAGGTCATATATCAGCATGTGTATATATAAAAAAAATTTCAGAATGAGATAAAAATCCAAGGCTGCGAAAGATTTTAGAAGATTTATAAGTAGGTCTTACAGCTGTTTCTGGGATATTTTATATATCCTTTCATTGGAGACGGTGTGAGAAAATGGGTAAGCAATAGTTATTTTAGATAAGATATGAAATAGAGAGTGAAGTGGAGAAATGAAAATACATATATAAATATGCATATATATATACATATATATATATATATATATATACACACATACATAC
>NC_068990.1:48941439-48942828 GCF_001194135.2 Octopus bimaculoides
GCCTTCGTGCAGGTGACACATAAAAGCACCTACTACACTCTCTGAGTGGTTGGCGTTAGGAAGGGCATCCAGCTGTAGAAACTCTACCAAATTTAGATTGGAGCCTGGTGTTGCCATCCAGTTTCACCAGTACTCAGTCAAATCGTCCAACCCATGCTAGCATGGAAAGCGGACGTTAAACGATGATGATGATGATATATATATATATACATACATATGTATACACGCACACACACACACACACACATATATATATATCACAGCTGTATCCTCGGTACATGGGAGAAGCCATTGCCAAAAAGACTTACTGACATTATTCATGATTGTTGCTATGTGATGCCTTTGTCTGACATTTATGCCTGGCCAATCTTCTAGCCATTTTATTATTTACTAGATAACTGTGCTGGCTGGCTGGCTGGCTGGCAGGAGAAACAGGTGCCACCATATGCACTCTCTTAACATGTCTTTTCAGACCTCCAACTGAGAGGCACTCCCTTCCACATTTTACACATGTTCTGTTATGAATTTTAATATCCATATAAATGTTTATCATGGGTCGATTTCTATGAGAATTTTGATGGCTTATCAGGCCTGCACAATTCAAACACCTCCGCCCACAAACCACACACATAAAAAGCAACACTCTCTCACTTTCCACAGCTTCCCCACTTCTAAGCCCCCTCCTAATTCTCTCATACTTCATTCTCTCCCTCTCAAACCTTGAACAACCATCATGCACTATCTTCCTCCATCCATCACAGTCTTATGCTTCCCTCTCCCAATTACCAGCTGCAATTTCTGTCTGTATTAGAGCATTTTTAAGGCAATCCTTAAACCTTAGTTTAGGCTTATGCACTGGTCTCCTGCCATCTTCCAGCTCACCATACAATAGCTGCTTGGGCAGTCGCTCATCACTCATCCTTACTAAATGTCCCCTCCCCCACATCTCAAATGTCTTTGCAAAATCATTGACTCTATACTTCTACTGTCACTTCTCTCAAGCACCTCCACATCACTAATGGCCATTTTCCAGTTTATCCCCCAAATTTTTCTCAGTATTGATGAAATCGTTCCAGTTGCCTTACCTACCTACGGTAAACAACCCATGCCTCACTTCCATATAGCAAAGATGGGAGGACTCATGTGTTATATACCTTAACTTAAATTTGGAAAGATATATTCTGTTGTTTCCACAGATGCCTACCAAGCCTACCAAAAGCAGTACTAACCCTACTGATTCTGTATGAAATTTCATCATCAAGACCAGCAGTGCTCAAGGTACTTCCTAAATAAATAAATCTAGTTACAGTCTCCAACCTTTGATCATTCATAGTTATAAAAGGTTACACATACATCTTGGTCGGAGCAGGCTGGTACATTATAACAGTT
>NC_068990.1:48945279-48950453 GCF_001194135.2 Octopus bimaculoides
GGATATACCAATACTATATTTGCATACACATGCATAAACTAAGAATATGCAAAAGAAACTAATAAATTATATTAACTAATGAATTTATATGCAATTATAAATATTTAGGGGTGAAAAAATTATTCGTACAGAATAAATTTATGAGTTTCTATGCCACAAAATACTGTTGAAATAATTTTTTTTTACTAGAACGTTCTCGTTTGTTCCAATAATCTTATCAGTGGTCATTTTTAAGTGTCAAAATGCTAGCTTCTTCATTCAGCAGTGAGACAACATAAAGTAGTGTTGTAATAATGACGAAAAGTAAAGAACTCACAAATTCAGTGAAAAACTTAATTATTGAACAGTGGAAAGCAGGTAAAAGTTACAGGAAAATATCAGAGACCCTTTGTATACCATTTTCTACCATATCTTCATTTATTCAAAGATATAAAACATCAGGAACTGTTGAAAATAGAAAAAGATCCAGTGCACCACGCAAGATTTCCCCTATATCTTTAAGAAAAATGAAGCGAAGAATCGAAAAAAAGGCAATGATTACCAGAAAGGAGTTGCAAGAAGATTTGTTAGCTTCAGGGACTAGTGTTACACTATGAACAATCAGCAATGAACTTCATAGGAATGAACTGAAGTCACGCTCTCCTAGAAAAACTCTGCTGTTGACTAAAAGGCATAGAGATGCCCTTTTAAAATTTGTTTATGAACATAAAAATAAATCTGATACATTCTGGGAAAAATGTTCTATGGACAGATGAGTCGAAAATTGAATTGTTTGGATGAAATTCGTGTAGTCATGTTGGAGGAAAGATGATACCGCCTATTCGCCGAAAAACACAATTCGTACTGTAAAGTTTGGAGGTGGCAACATCATGGTGTGGGGGTGTTTCTCTGCAAATGGCACTGGCAATTTACATGTGATAGAATGTAGAATGAATGCAGAGATGTAGCAAAATATTTTGAACAATAATTTATGGGACTCTGTAGAAAAGCTCCAGCTTTGTGAAGGGTGGGTTTTACAACAAGATAACGACCCTAAGCATACGGCGACGTTTATCAAAAAATGGATTGTCAATCACAATATAAAATTATTAGAATGGCCAAGCCAATCACCTGACTTGAACCCCATTGAAAATTTGTGGCGTTATTTGAAAATTAAGATTCATTCAAGAGCCCAATGTGCATTCTAGATTTTAAGAAAATTTGTCAAGAAGAATGGGAAAAAATTCCTAAAGAAACATGCGAGTCATTGATTAAGAACTACAAGAAGAGGTTGGTTGAAGTGGAACTGAATAATGGTTATGCTACGAAGTATTAAATCAGAATTATCAGTTATTTGTTCTGTACGAATACTTTTTTCACCCCTAAATATTTATAATTGCATATAAATTCATTAGTTACTATAATCTATTAGTCTTTTTTTTGCATATTCTTAGTTTATGCATGTTTATGCAAATATAGTATTGGTATATCCCATTTATGTTCATTAGAAATTAAATAAATAAAGAATTTTGACATGTACGAATATTTATTTGCCCCCACTGTGTGTGTATATATATATATATATATATAAATGTCGTGAAATATATTTGCCACCTAAATGTGGCTAACCCTTAAGGGTTGATGCTACTGTAGCATGTAGCCCCAGGAAGACATCTCATCCAGCTGGCTATTGGCACACTTTCTTTTCCCTATCAATATTTGCAAAGGGAAGTCATCCTTCCTATCTCCAGCCTGACATGATACATACTGATCCGAGTTTCTGGGTATTGACCTGTGTTCAGTGTGTGACAATCACTGGCTGGCAATGTATTGCTTTATTAAGAAGGCACAAACAAGAAAGAACAAACAGATAAATGTTAAAGTGAGTTTATTTTATTATTATGCACCCTTTTAAAGCCTAGCCAGGCTCATGGGCCCGGTTTCTCAGTTTCTATGGCGTATGTGTTCCTCCACAGCTGGACGGGATGCCAATCCATTGCAGTGTCATTCAAGAAACAGGAAAAAAGAATGAGAGAAAGTTGGGGCGAAAGAGTACAACAGGAGTCGCCACCAACCCCTGCCGGAGCCTCATGGATCTTTAGGTGTTTCCGCTCAATAAACACACACAACGCTCAGTTTTGGGAATTGAAACCGCAATCCTCCTCCGATGAGTCCACTGCCCAAACCACTGGGCCATTGCGCCTCCACAAAGTGAATTTGGATGGACCTTAATTTAAAAAATTTTGATAGTTATATGATATATAATATATAATATAATATATTTTATACTTTTTGTGGCTAGTAGGGAGGATTTACCCTGATGGGCGAAAAGCCTGCGACTATACCTTTATCTTTCTCCATGGAGATCAAGCCGGGTCACTTGCACCCACCTTTCTTACCACAGCCTTCCATCTTTTCTTGAACACACCTCACGACAGTCATCTTCTCTCCAGCCCTATCTTACTCTTCAGATGATATCTGAAATAAGTGAGCAATCTGGGGCCAGTGATGAAGTTTCCCATTACGAGTCCTTGCATTCTTGTCTTCCAAACACTCTTTCAACACTGCCAAGGAGAAAACATGCCTCACCTTCTTTCGAGAGTCTGGTGGGTGGCACAATCTTTATTATAGATCCAGCTGAGAGCTGTACTCTACCTTGGGGTGACAACATGCGTTCAACGTAAATTATCAAGCCTGAAAGCTCCCAACAGTGTACTGAAAGTGTGCTGGATGGTTTCATCTTCCAGGCCGCATCTTGGACATGTCGGCACTGCCATTCTATGCCTGGATAACTTATCACGAGCAGGTAAATTGTTCCTGTAGCACTGCCAGGTCAGGGATTTTTGGTAATTATCCAAATACCTCTGCATGAAAGTCTTTTGGAGCAAGTTGGTAAGGTGGTTCTCATCAAACCCCAGAGCCCCTCCTAGGATGTCATCATTTTTAGACTCTGCCAGCCCTCTATACAAAATCGAGGTGGTATTCCCACTGCCGGCCTTGCCCATCTTGTGGATTAGCATGAGTGCCTGTCAATACTCCTTTTGCCATTCTGTCAGATTCTGCCTTTTAATAAAACCAGGTTTAAACCTCTCCAAGGAGGCTGGTCGCAGAAAGAACTCCTCCGCCAGCGAATTCCACACCTTATCACCTTCCAGGTAGCACCAGAGATGTCTCAGCCTCAATGCATGTCTGCGCATCATAAGCCAGGGCATCCCTAACCCACCTTTTAGCAGTTCCTGGCAGCAGACAGAGCGCCTGACAAGTGGCTTTCCTCCCTTCCACAATAAGCGGAAGAGGAGGGGCTACAACTTCTTTAGCCATGAGTCAGGGCAAGGGACAACGGTTAGGTGGTAGGTGAGTACAGATGTGACAAACACCTGTACCACTTCCGCCCTTCCTGTCAGGGATAGAGCCTGTCTGGTCCAAGTCCAAACTAGAGTTTCCACCCTGTTTGCCACCTCGCTCCAATTCTTCTCCGTTAGGGAGTCTGGTCTGAACCAAACTCCAAAAACTTAACAGGACCATCTATCCAGTGATCTATGACACTGGACAATACTGGCTTGCTCTTCCAGACACAAGCCGATAGACTTGTCCTTGTTAACTTTTGCCCCTGCGACTGCCTCGTATTCTTTGATAGCGTCTTCTACACAAGGTAGCTGAACCTCATTGGACACGATGATGGTGACGTCATCCACATAAGCAGAGACTGACTTACCGCTTCCGATTTCATTGAGGGTGCATCCCAAACTCTCCAACTTCTTCAGTAATGGCTCAAAAGCCAAAACGTACAGAAGCAGGGACAGGGGACACCCTTGATGAACTGAGCACTTTATTGAAAATGGCTCCGACAGGTAGCTGTTTATCTGAATGGTGGATTGGATGCCACTATACATTGCGGAGATCCACCTATGGAAGTCTGGGCCCAGCCCAGCCGCTACAAGAATCACCGACAGGGACTGGTGGTCTACCCAATCAAACGCTTTACTTTGGTCTAAATGAACCAGTGCCCCACCTTTGCCAGTTAATTTACCTATCTTTATAGTGTGCTCTTATCGCGTTTAATGGGGCATAAGTCTCTAAATACGCAACGGCTTTTTCTTGTGTTTTGGGGAGGGGTTTGGTGAAAGGTTTCACCTTGAGGTTGGACTGGGCAGTTTTATTTTGTGTGTCTGGGGTGTTTTTATAACTTTTTTGTTTTGGGTGGAGAGTCAGGAACTTGTATTTGTTTGTGCTTGGTTGTCACTATAGTGAAGTCCATCACTTCATTTATTTCTCGTTTTTCTTCCGCTGCTTTTCCTTTTGAAGTCTTCTCTGGTTTCTCTGTATTTTCGTTTGTTTTCTTTTCAGCTTTTTGGGGAAGGGCCTCATTTTCTTTTTTATTTTTCGTATATTTGGAGCGAATGTGGCACTTCTCTCCACACTTGAAACATTGGGGCCTTCGTTCCTCCACGGCTACTCTCATTGATAGCCCCTCCCCTACTAACACCCTATCTAGCAAATTTTCCAGAGTCTCCTTTGAAGCCTGTAGGACCATTTGTAAAGTTTGGCCTTTCCAGTTAACTGCCTCCTTCTTTTCCATCTGCAGAATCCTTACAGCTTCCTAAGTGTCGTAAATGATGGCCGCTGCTACCCACATTACATCATAGCCTGCCGGAATTTCGTCAATTGTTACTTTTGTTGTTCTGCGGCCCAAGTACGTGGGTAGCAGAATTATGCCCTCATTCTTGAGGGTCCTTGTTGAGACGTCATTGGCTATGTTAGCCATTTGGAACTACGCTTCAACAGTCACACTTCTGGTTCCACGGCTAACGTAGCTTATAAAATACCATATTGGTGCCAAGCACCTCTCTACTATCTCGTTTTTTACATCCATAATCTTCTCTTTTATGTTATACTAGCAGAAATACCCGGCTTTGCCCGGGTTAAAGAGAATAATGAAATCTAAAAACGCCGTCTAGACTACGCAACCCTCAACTGTTAGTAGCTACGATACCATATTTCTACATTAATAACTCTCCAATCCATGCCAGCATGGAACATAGACATTAAGTGGAATGCCAGTCTCTCATCTAGGAGGGCCTTGAAATCAATGTTACCAACTGGGGACTATGTGTGTCGTAGTGATAATAAAAAGACCCAAAAGGAGGTCTGCAACGAAATAATTTTACTCAACACTTTGCAAGTGAATCAGTGGA
>NC_068990.1:48953210-48965771 GCF_001194135.2 Octopus bimaculoides
TGAATTTTGACTTACTTTTCCCACCTTGGGAAAATCTTTGTTGAATTTAATGTTGAATTCCATGACAACTTTTTAAAAATTTGCCAAAATGCCAAATTTTCAAATAATTCACAAAATCAATAAAGAGAATGAATGGGAGAAAGAGAGTCTGCCGAATTTCGACACAACAGAGGGACCAGCTATCCGAATTGACAGTACCATGGTAGATAAAGCAATTAAGAGCATGAAGACAGGGAAGAGTATGAAGAGGTGTCAAATTGTTGGATCAGGTAATGAAAGTCACGGAGAGGGTCATGGCCCAACTAATTAGGGAGCGAGTCAGTTTAGATGAGATGCAGTTTGGGTTCGTGCCAGGGAAAAGCACAACTGATGCTATATTTCTGGTAAGACAGCAGCAGGAGAAATACCTAGTCAAGGATAAACCTCTGTACCTGGCTTTTGTTGACATGGAGAAAGCCTTTGACAGAGTCCTCCACTTGTTTATCTGGTGGTCAATGAGGAAACTAGGGATAGATGAATGGTTAGTGAGAGCTGTGCAAACCATGTACAGGGACGCTGTCAGTAAGGGGAGGGTTGGCAACAAGTACAGTGAAGAATTCCGGGTAGAGGTAGGGGTTCACCAAGGTTCAGTCCTCAGCACCCTCCTATTTATCATAGTCCTCCAAGGGATAACAGAGGAATTCAAGATAGGATGCCCCTGAGAGCTCCTCTATGCTGACGACCTTGCACTAATTGCTGAGTCACTATCAGAACTAGAGGAGAAGTTTCAGGTGTGGAAGCAGGGACTAGAATCGAAGGGCCTTAGAGTCAACCTAGCTAAAACCAAAGTCCTAATAAGTAGAAAGGTTGAGAAAACACAAACCCCTTCAGGTAGATGGCCCTGCTCAATCTGTAGAAAAGGTGTAGGTAGAAGTTCTATAAGATGTACCCAGTGCAAGCTATGGACACATAAGAGGTGCAGCAATATCAAAGGCAGGTTAACTAGAAGTTAGTTTTCGTATGTGGCAGATGTTCAGGTGCAATAAACACTGAAAATGTGCAGAAAACAACTTCTGTCACATTCCACTGGACGTAGTTGATAGCTTCCGATATCTGGGTGACCAAGTTAGTAGTGGGGAAGGGTGCATTGAAAGTGTAGCTGCTAGAATAAGAATAGCCTGGGCAAAGTTCAGAGAGCTCTTACCTCTGCTAGCGACAAAGGGTCTCTCACTCAGAGTAAAAGGCAGACTGTATGTATGAACTGTCACTTTGAGAGTATAGTGGGTGCTTTTACTTGCCACCTGCACAGGAGCTAGTCCAGCAGCACTGGCAACGACCACAGTCTAATGGTGCTTTTGGTATGTGCCACCGTTATGGGAGCCAGTCAGCGGCCCTGGCAACAATCATGCTCGAATGGTGCTCCTAACGTTCCACTGGTGCCAATCAGGCGGTACTATCATTGGCCACGACAGCAATTTCACTTGCCTTAACAGGCCTTTGCAAGTACAGTGTATTGTCCAATGATTGAAGGGTACTCTTAAATGGGCTGGTTATACGGCACTGGCATAGGCCACGGTTAAGGCCTCACTTGGCTTGCTGGGTCTTCTCAAACACAGCATATATTCAAATGTCTTGGTTACATGTCATCGCCTCGGTGAGGCCCAATGTTCGAAGGTTGTGCTTCATCATCTCATCCCAGGTCTACTTCTTCCACAGGTTCCCGCAATTGTTAGAGTGTGATACCTTTTCACACAGTTGTTCTCATCCATTCGCAACACATGACCGTACCAGCGCAGTCGTCTCTCTTGCACACCACACCTGATGCTTGTGAAGTCCAACTTTTCTCTTAGGGCACTTACACTTTGTTGTGTATGCACACTGACATTATACATCCAGTAGAGCATACTGGCTTCATTCCTTGAAAGCTTACTCAGCAGTCACGGCCCATGTTTCACTGCCATGTAGCATAGCTGTTCGCACGTGTGTTATACAGTCGATCTTTTACTCTGAGTGAGAGGCCCTTTGTCGCCAGTTTTATCCTTGGCTAGGTATTTCTCCTGCAGCTGTCTTACCAGAAATATAGCATCAGTGGTGCTTTTCCCTGGCACAAACCCAAACTGCATCTCATCTAGACTGACTCTCTCCCTAAGTATCTCTGTTACTTTCATTACTCGATACCTATGTAATTATATCTGTATCTAAAGCATCACCTTTACCTTTGTAGCAGTTGACTATGGTGCTACTACACCAGTCATTGGGTATGACTCCTTCATGTATCACCTGGTTAACTATACGGGTGACTAGGCTATAGCTGACACCACCAGATATTTTAAGCATCTCTGCAGTGATTCCTGATGGGCCGGGGACACCAAGGTACTGTCAATTCAGATAGCTGGTCCTTCTGTTGGGTCGACATCCGGCAAACTCTTTCTCTTCATTTAGCACCCTTTCATAGTGGCGTCTCCAAGTCTCTCTCCTTGCAGCCTCGTTAAATGCAAGTGAGCCATCATCCATGCGGACACATTTCTCACCCATGACATCACGATTCTCTCATGCACTGTCTTGCAACACAAAACAGCTCAAGTCTTTGGTCCTCACAATGCAGAACATTGGCAAATTTTTTTATCTGCTTCCCCTCTGGCTAAATAAACCTGTCTCGTAGCTTCCCTTCTGGCAGTCTGATACAATTCCCTGCTACCACTGTTCTTCCATGTCTGTTTCTTTTGTCTAATAGCCCTGTCAGCTACATTGGGTTGAGAGGGGACCTTGCACCATCCACAGATCTCATCAGTGGCCCTCAACAGGTTATCCTGTAGAAACCTCCAGCTGTCTTCCACATTATGTGATGCTATATCCCTCTCTATTTCACCAAAAGCTTCAAGTAATACGTCTCTAAATCTCTGTCCATTCGCAGGATCCTTAAGCTTCTAGACCCTTGTCCTCCATGCTGGTTGCCTTCTAGGCATCCATTTAGTCCTGCTCCTTAAGATGCTAACTTCTAATCTATGTTGTGGGGTGCATTCTTCACCTGGAAAGGTTTTGGCATTTACAAGTAGCAATCCTTCATGTTTCCTGGTGAGGATGTAGTCAATTTGACTAGTGTGTCTACCAGATCAGTTGGTGAATAGGTTACTGGCAGCTTTCCTGAAGTTAGTGTTACAAACAAAAGGTCATTTGCATCACAGAACTCCAGCAGCCTGGTTCCCTCCTCATCGCAGGAACCAAAACCATAGCCTCCATGTACGCCATGGAAGCCCCCTGAATGTTGTCCAACATGTCCATTGAAGTCACCAGCCACAAAAGGAAGGTCCCTGTCATTAGTCGAGGAGGTAGTCTGCAAGAGGGTGTCATAAAATCGGTCTTTCTGTCCATCAGGTCACCCTGGCTGAGGGGAATAGGCCGAGATAATGGTTGCCAACTCATGATGTAGCACTAATCTAATCTTAAGTATTCTATTGCAGACTCTGACTACCTTGATTACCTTATCAAACCATTTCTCTGCAAGAAGTATACCCATGCCCCAGACCTCGTCAGTGTTCCCTGTCCAGAAAATCTTGTACCTATGTTCTTTGCCTGAGTGGTACCTAGCAGAACCAACTCTCCACCTTACTTCTTGGATGCAGAACAAATCTATACATCTCCGTTCAAGCATCTCAACAATCTCACCAGACCTACCTTTCAGAGTGCCCACATTGAATGTGCCAACCCTGAGGGTGTGGGAAGTGTGGGCCAGTGAGACCCTGTGATGGGGGACAGCAGTGTCATGTACCTGAAAAGAAAGCTCGCATTTGGCAGCACTCATGTACGTACAATAGTCTTCAACCTGCATATATCACACCATCATTTTTTTTTTATGTGCTATATGATCACTACCTTACATAGGAGATAAACCCTAAGTAGGGAGGGGGGGCATTAAGCCTTTAGAAGTGTTCATGGAAGACATTCGATAGAGGTCAGAGGATAGAGACTTCTGATACAGGTAGTGGGGGGTGGAAGTGAGGGTGAATTGTGAAACAGCAGAGGAACTCAAGTTGCTGGTGTCAGGGAATATTATGATAATAGTGAGATAGAATTGGGCATTTGAAAATCTTAAACTACAGCTATAACCAAGAATTTTCAGTCAGCCAATGTGTGACAAAATTAGATAGATGAATGAATAAGTGACGATAATAAATGAGCACGAAAGAGAGAGAACTGGATCAAGCGAAAGGGATCTTGAGTGTGTTTTTTTTTAAACATAGAGCGTGGAAGATGAAACTATGTTTACATAGGTAATGAAACAGATAGAATAATGAAATGAATTAATAAGCTAATTATGATGATCTGCACTAAAAGAGAAGGATTAGAGATGTACAAGGTCGAAAGAACAAGATTGCTTATCTGAACACCTTCTGGTTTTCTATATATATATATATACACACACACACATATATATAGATGTATATACATTTACACATATAGATGTATATACACACACATATATATACATGTATATACATATATATTTATACACACACACACTTATACATATATATATATATATATATATATGCACACACAAATGTATATAGATCTAGATATATATACATGTACATACACAGATACATGTATATACAGATATGTATATATTTATATACATTCAGATAGATATATATATATATATACATATACATTTATACACAGATATATACATATACACATATATACAGATATATATATATGTATATGTATACACAAGTATACACATACATATATAAGCATACACAAACATATGTATATATTTTGTGAAAGAAAGAGGAGAAATTGAACTCAGAACACGAGAATATGTAAACAGCTGAGTGTTTTGTGCCAAGCTATGAAGGAAATTCTCAGCCTCAGAGTTAGTCTTGTAGCTTTTCGAACCACTTAAGTGTGTGTGAGTGTGTATTTCAATGCTCTTCTGATCAACATAGCTGCCATATAATAAATTTGCAGTTAGAAAAAGCTGAGAGAGAGAGGGCGAAAGAATGAGGGGGAGAGAGAAAGAGATACAGTGAGATAGAGGCTCCTATAATTTGTTGGCGTTAGCAAGCAAAAAAAAAAAAAAAGATAAATAAATAAAATTGGAATTCTTAAAGTGTAAACATTTCACATTTTCCAATATGATTCAATTTAACATGCAACAGATGAGTAAGAACACCAGCAGAAGTTTGTTTGATGCTTTACTTTGTACAAATTCTCTCTAAAATATTGATGCAGTGGATTGCAATTGCATTAAGTTGCAACCTAGTTGACCAAACTAGGCAAAGTCTTGTTCTTTTGTCTTTCTTTTCTTTTTTTTTGTTGGGTTTCGTTTTTTTTGTCATTTTAAAAATTTATTTATTATAATTTTTTCTTTTTTCTTTCTTTCTTTTCATTTTTTTTATTGTTTTTGCTTTTCTGTTCTGTGTAAAATTTATACTTTTCATTTATCAGCTAGCATCATTTGGAGAGGACACCTCTGTGTCATAGAGTAGGTATCTTCTGAACTGATGATAAAAAGTTTGCAAACTATGGCTTCATTAGATGATGGGCTGAAAGGAATTATGCTCACAAGAATCTGTTTCAGTGTGCTGCTGTATAAAGAAAGAACTGACTGAAGCAACACCAGCAAAACATTTTGTAGTACACACACACACAGAGTATAACATATTGTACACATAATACAGATATTATACAATCTCTGTTTATATAATATTACACACTATAAAATATATATACATATATATATATATATATTATATATATATATAACACAAAGATCTATGCTGCATACTGTATTATACAATATACTGTATATTATAGGATATATGTTGATAATATACATTATACAGTATATGACAATGTAAATGGTTTATATGTGTTGTGTATGTGTATGGAATAACACACACATCAGACAGTAGATGGAGTATAAATGAATTGATCACCAAAAACATTAGAACAAAAAACAAAAACAAAATAAAATAAAAAAACATTATATAAAGTAGCTTTCATATCATGAAAGACAAAAGCAAATGGAGTTTTTCTCCACATCCCACATGTAAACAGAGCTAATAATGATTGTTATTTTTTTGTTTTGCTAATAATAAGGCCAACCATCTAAGGAGGAGCTGAAGTCAACTGATTCAACAGCAGTACATAACTGGTATTTATATATTTTTTTCAACTCAAAGCTACTTCAATAGGATTTGAACAGAAATCATTGAAGCATTGATGTTAAAGGAAACAAAAAAGAACCCCACCGTCCAAACAAAAGCAAAGCTTCCAGTCTGAGCCTTCTCTACAATAATATCCTTTCTACTACAAGCAGAAGGTCAGAAATTTTGTGGGAGGGGCTAGTCAATTATATTGATCCCAGCGATCAAATGGTACTTCTTTCATTAACCCCAACAGGATGAAAGGCAAAGGCGACCAGGGTTGAATTTGAACTCAGAACGTTAAGACATGAAATGCAGCTAAGCATTTTGTCCAGTGTGCTAACAATTCTGCTAGCTCACTGCCTTAATAATAATAATAATGATGATGATGATACACCTGCAACTTGTCTTAGCCATCCCCTAATTAACCAATGCTGGAAAATATAAGAGGATGTATGCTGATACTGTATCTTGGATCCAATGCAGCTCTATCAATGTGAGTATACACTAAGCAAAACATGAAGCCTTACATTATGAGATGGCAGACAATAAATCTCAAAGTTGTGCACACATACATATGTGTATGTATATGTGTACACACACACACATGCATAGATTCACACAAATTTATGGAACTGGTTAAAAACAAACAAAAACACACACACATACAAACCAATACTCCTTGCTGGACTGAACATATAGAATATGGTCCAGTACAACAAATAGAGAGTGGTGTTAGTTAATTATAGGATATGACAATGGATACAACAGCAGCAGCAACAACAAATTTTGTTGTCAATGTCCAATCAGTATTGGCTCAACCAATGAGAAATTGAAATTTGTGATTCATGTTGAATGAACATCAAATTTGGCAAAAAAAAAAAAGAAAAGAAAAGGAAAAGTCTATCCAGAAGAAAGCAAAAAGAAAAGGAAAGGAGATGAGTTAGGTAAGATAAATTAGAAAATAAAAATAAAATTTCATTATACACAGGCAGGCATGAAAGCCTTGAATTTAAAGCAAATGAGAAACTGAATGTGTCAGTTCCATCTAGGAATGGAAACCTTGGTTATGGTAACTCTTTTGCTATAAACATATCGCTTTACAGAAGTATCCATCAGAATATTAGTAATGATTTTATGTAGGCACAGAGCCTTTCTTCTTTGTGGAAGAGGGAGGAAGCAGAGAGTAAATTGATTGGTTGACATTCACACATATTCTCTGTCATGAGAGAATATTTGAACCTATCACAGTAAATCACCATAATGCACACCTGTTTCTGGTTAGTTTAGCACTCCAATATCAAGTCATTCATGCCCCCCTGTGTTTACCTGCTCTACTGCTAGGTAAATGAGACAGAAAAGTTTTAGGGCCTAGTCACAAGCACAGACAGCACTAGTGATGGCTTAAAACAAACTGTTTCCCAAGTCCCACCCCTACAATAAATATTTTATTATGGCTAGTACATAACTTAAACTCCAAGGCATTAAGCAAAAGACAAACTACCAACTGGATAGGTTGTTGATCTATTGCAGGCAACATTTACATTTGAACTGGTACCTATTCTTGACAGGTCAACTGAGGCAGTAGAATTAAATTGTACAGCACAAATATACAATGAAATGCCTGCAGTGGAATATTGAATTCAAAAACCTTTGAGCTGGTACTCCAGTATGTTATCCTCACAGCCACTTTGCTTTCACAATAATGAGATAGGACCTTGCAAGTCTTTCAGATGAAAAAGCAACACTATCATCTCCATTCAGCCATTGAAATCCTCTAATAGTAGATTAAATTAATCCTGTTATATTACTTGTTCCTACTGATCCTAGAAGGATGAACACAGAACAGAGAAGTTCCTTAATTCATCCATTGTCATAAGCATCCCCTGCTTACCATGTTACAGTAATCATAAAAATTATAACCATGATGATTTCTTAATTAAACAAAGCCTTCAGATGATAAGGGGGGGATAACTGGGAAAGTATGATGTTCATGTCTCCCCCAAGTAAAACAAAGCAAGCAATTTTGTCCACAAAATTCTTTTAAGAATATACTGCCATACTGTGGTAGTCACCACAATTATAATAATAATCTTTCAATTTAGGCATTATTCTAAAGGTTTATAGAAGGGAAACAGGAGCTTGTAATGCGTATGTTTTTCTCAAGGATATTTTGTATTAGCAAAGAAATTCTGACAAGAAATTGAAACAGGGTTTTCTCTGATGAGGAAGTGGGAAGTTGTGATATTCATACATTCTGAAGAAGATTAGTGACTGAAGCAAAGTGAAGGAGGCTTTAACTGGGAATAGAAACCAAGCCACAGACAAGGTTTGCTAAGAACTTATACCACCGCCACTACTTGGACAACAACAATAACAAAAATGATTTCTTACATTGGCACAAAGCCTGATTTGAAAGGGAAGAGTACAGTAAATTCATTTGACCCCAAATGTATGCCTGGTACCCATTTTACCAATTCTAGAAAGAGGAAAGGTAAAGTCAGTTTTGAAGGATGGGTTGAATTCAGAACTTCTAGAACTTAGAGACAAAACTATACAAAATAAATAATAATAATTAAAAAAAATCTAAATACAGTAAGGCATTTAGTCTGGTGCTCCACATTTATTGCCACTCCACAATAATAATAATAATAATAATAATAATGATAAAATCAATTAAAAGAAAAAGATTCTTTACATTGGCACAAGGCCGCAGATTTGTAGAAGGGCATAGTCAATAGAATTGATTTTATAGCATATGGCTAGTATTAATTTTATTGACACTGAAGGTATGAAAGTCTAAGTTGGCAGAATTTTAAGTTCAGTATGTCGAGAGCCAAATCTAAATACAGTGAGGAATTTAATTTAATCCAATGCTCCACAAGTTCTTTCACTCTACCAGATTTAATAGTAGTGGTAGTAAACAGCAGCTGATTTTTACAAAACAAATCATAGCTACCTGAATTGCTAGGTTACACACAAAAAAAAGGTAGAGGAACAGTGAGAATATTTAATGTGAAAGAGAGGGGAGGGCAGATGTGGTAGTGTTGAAGAAGAGAACACCATAATACAAGGGTAGGTAGAAAGAAAACAGAAAAGACAGAGGTTTACTGTTCCAGCAAATGCATCAAATCAAAATAAAAAAGCAAAATATACAACAAAAAAAAAACAAACAAACAAAAAATTGATTACTGAAGCAAATTCAACAGAGAGGGAAGGAAAAAAGAATAACAGAATGAAAGGCAGAAAATTAAAAACAAAGAAACCAAGAGAGATCAAGAGCAGTTTTGTTTTGTTTCCTCAATAGTCCAGCATATATTTTAGAATGAACCTTACACCCGAATGGTCCCCACCCTCCTACCTACACAGATCAAATTAGCAAACTAAGAAAAAAAAAAAAACGTTTTGATATTCTTTTCAAGAAAAAGTTTTCCCTTTTACCTGACATTTTCTTTATTTTTCTTTCAAACAGTATTTAAGGAGGGGAGAAAAAGAAAGAATATTCACCACTCTACCTCTGCCAGAAACCACCACACAAATGTGTTAATATATTTCAATAGTTTGTTACATTATACAAGGATAGGGTGGGGGAATAAGAGGGAGAGACAGAGAAAGTGAAACAATAATAGATTGGACAATGTAGTAGTTAATTGTGTGGTGGTGGTAGATATAGTGATTACTGGATGGGGTGGGATAACTTTAAACTCAATTATTGACTGCATGGTCCCTAATAAAAAAAAGTTTTCATCTTATTGTTATTAATATTATAATAATTATTATTATTATTATTATTATTATCATCATTAGTATTATTGTTAAGGCAAAAAAGTGTAAAAATTACTCTGCAATGATATTTAAAATGGCATTCATGAAAATATAAAATGTGTATATAAAAACAGCAGCAGAATTAGCCTAGCACTTGTTACAAAGGTCCAACAGGCAACTGGCTGGATCAAGCATTAGTGTTGCATAAAGGGGAATAGTGAGAGAGTGAGTGAGTGTGTGCATTATGTACATGATAGACATTATATATATATATATATATATATATATATATATAAATATGCACACACACATACATATATTCAAATATATAGCTATGTGCATATACATATACACACACACATGCATATATACACACACACACATGCATATATATATATATATATATATATATATATATATATATATATATATATATATATATATATATATAGGGAGAGGAGAGAGAGAGGGAGAAAGATACTAATATTAGAGAAGTATAATTTCATATACATACATACATACATATATATATGTATATGTTTTAAATACATTTTTTAGAAAGCCAGAACACTGCAAGTTATCAAAAATAAAGGTTTATGATCAGTAGAATTACCTGGTAATAGTACCAACGATTGACCTGTATTATTCATTTTTTATAACTTGCATTGTTTTGGCTTTAGGAAAAAAAACAACATTTACACACATATATACATGCATATATTCACACACATACACACACACATATACATATATACACACACACACACACATATATATACTGAATTTGTGTATGAATTGATTATGAATGTTAATTATGTAATTATACAGATGATGTTTTTATTCTATTGAAAGAGTTGTAGAGAATAAATATGAATTTTATGCTCATATGCTTTTTACTATTCTGTGTGCGTGTGTGTGTAAATACACACACACACAGAGGCATATATACACGTACCTATATAGATATTTATACACACACTCACATATGTCTGTATATATATATATATATATATATATATATATGTATATATATATATATGTGTGTGTGTGAGAGAGAGTGAGTGGAGGAAACTGAGACATATATACGCATACATACACCCATACATGCATATATACATATTTACACACACCCATACTCAAACAGATAATGAAATATATATGTACACATACATAGCAATTATATATATATATATATATCCAGAGAGAGAGAGAGAGAGAGAGAGAGAGAGATAGATATATATATATATATATATATATATATATATATATATATATATATAAATAATTGTATGCATATATACACACACATACATACTCACATAACCATACATGGATAGATATCTATAAAATCAATATGTATGCAGACATACATATATGCATATGTATGTATGTGTGTATGTATATATATATATATATATATATATATATAAATATATATCTGTATATAAATATATATATATATGTGTGTGTGTATATAAATATATATATATATGTGTATATAAATATATATGTGTGTATATAAATATATATATATACTCACATAAAAATAAAAACACACATACACAGACACATACGTTTTTATACATATCCCCATACTAAATAAGTATATATGCATATATATATATCTACATAAGCACACACACACAAAAATAAAACCAAGCTGTGGCAGAAAAACCTCCCATGTTCTACATGGCCATTGCTGTGGCACAAGTGAATTTAGGCTAGTAATAATGGTGCTTTCATGTAGCCACTGCTTTACTGTTTGTTTCTTGTACACTGTGCAGTTGTTGTTAAAGCATTTATCAAGAATGATGCATCAAGCTTTTTTGCCACACACTTTATATATACACAAGCACACAATTACAAACATATATGTATGAATAGTTGCGAAGTTTGTCTTGCAACTATGAAGTCCTGGCTTTGATCCCACAGTGTGGAATGTTGGACAAATGTAATCTTGTACAGTCTTAAGCTGATCCATAACTTGCAAGTGATCAGTGTGGCTGGAGAATGTACAGAAGTTCGCCAGGTGAAATTCACTTATAATTTTTAAAAAAGGCCATCTTTATCACACATTCCATCATGGTGATTCTACCTCAGAATTACGTAAATGACACAGGTCTCTGGACTTCTCAGCCATTGACTGGTTAATTCAGTTAATTAAATAATCAAATTACTGAATCCATCTGTCCATCAATATAGATACAGTGTACATTTAAACACATAAGAGGTATCCGTCAGAGGATTCCTGGCACACTAGAAGGTACAACCAAAATCCAAACCACTATTAGGGATAAACCTTGAAGGGAATGAACAATAAAAACATTTACCATCTATCTCCCAAGGTTTTTAAACTTTTTTTTAGCAAATAAAATAATCTGCTGGGCGAAATCTTCAACAGGTACGCCTAGATTAAACATATAAGTATGAGACAATCCAGCATGTGTCTTGTGCTTATACATTATAATTTTTCAAATGCACCGCGCAAGCACAGTTTTTTTTCGCTGGCAAATAAAAGTAATACCGGCGTGACTTTGAACATTTTCCAGAAAAAATTATCAATTGACTAATTTTTCTACATGCTAGGCCACTGGTAGTAAAAATTTCTAAAAATTTTATTACCCAGATATTATTAATTATTGTCCATCAATATATATATATA
>NC_068990.1:48968547-48972267 GCF_001194135.2 Octopus bimaculoides
ATATACATGTACATATATATATACTTACATATATATATATACACATACATACATATATATACATATACATACATATATATACATAGATATATATATACATATATATATATATATATATATACATATATATATAGAGAGAGAGGGGAGAGAGAGAGAGAGAAATACACATGCATACATACACATTCAGGCACATGTAGGCATATACACAAGACTTGTACAATTACATGAACATACACACACACCTAGTCAGTTAAGGTAACTCTATTTTTGTGTGTGTACATATTTGTCTGTGCGATGTATTAAATACAAGACTGACAAAACATACTTTTGTTGGACTCATTACTTTATATAAAATATACTGATATTCAGATGCAAGTATTTTAAGTTATTCTAACTGGTCCCACCATATTCCCATGAACTGTCAACAGTGAGACACACATACACACTAATTAGTTGATTCTGGTATAGGCACAAAGCCAGCAGTTTTGAGAGAAGGAGAAAATTAATACCACTGACCCTGGTAAGTGATTGGTACTTTATCTTATCCTGTATAGATGAAAGGCAAAGTAGGCCTCAGCAGTATTTGAGCACAAGGCAAAGAACTGGAACAAACGGTGCAAGCCATTTACTCAATGCCCTTGCAAATCTGTCAGTTCAAATGGCCTTACACACATTGCAAGAACAATATATATATATATGTGTATGTGTGTGTAAGTTATGTTTGGCAGTACAAACAAGACAGACAGAACCCTAAATATGAGTATATTTTTTTTTATTACTTTTGATTAGCAGCAGTACTTCCCCAAAGTGTGGGATATTATAAAGCAGTTTGATAAGTGCCATTGCACAAAACTCTCAACATTTGGGTCACTTTGTAACTTCTGCCAAATAAAAAATAATATACATGTAATGATATATACACATATGCAATTATATATACATACACATATGCAGACATTATTTTAAATACCTATATAGATACATAAGTATTTAAAATATGTATGTACAATATATGTATACACATACACCTTAGTGTATATATATATATCCTCTAAAGAATATATATATTATTACTTCAAATATGTACACACATTAAGGATTTGTGTGTGTGTGTGTGTGTGGTTACATATTCATGGGAAGTTTACACACAATCACATATATATGTCTATATATATATATATATATGTACATGATATTGTTTGTATGTGTATTATTGTATACACATATTTCATATAAACATAATATTTAGAATATGTAACACCTATCTCTCTCTATATATGTATATGTATTTCATATACGCACAGTAATACATGGAAGTAGACACATACATACTTATATATATATATATATATATATATATATATATATATTATATTATACTTTATACACAATGGCAGAGGAAGTAGATAACAGGTTGTCCTGTGAGGAATGCTGATTGGTTGGGTGGTTGGTTGGTTGGTTGGTTGGTTGGCAGGAGGCTCTGAGCAATAAAGTACAGAACCAGAAATAGGCATAGATAGATATACAGATAGAAAGATAGAGTGAGTGAGGAAAAGAACAAGAGAGAGTGCGCAATAGAGTGAGAGACTTCTGGGTAGTTTGTTTTTGTTGTTGTTGTTATTATTAATATATCTTGTTATTTGAAGAAGCAGAGACACTGGATAATATGCTACAGTATACAGCAGGCTCGTTTCAGTTTTTTCTCAGGTTTCACTTGTGGACGTTCTTCGTCTTGGAATTTTCTAGAAAACAGATAAAGGAATGAAAATGTATTAATGAAGAAAATTACTTTTGCATTACACAAAAAGAAAACAATTATGGATAAATATGAAGTAAAAATGAAGAGATAAATTCAAGTGTTGGAGAATATTATTATTACAGCTAAGAAAGGTGACAATTTGACAGAATCATTAGCAAGCTGGACAAAATATTTAGCAGCATTTCTTCTGGTTTTACATTCTGAGCTCAGTTATCATCAAGGTCAATTTTATCTTTCATCCTTTCTGGGTCAATAAAATAAGTACCAGTTTAGCATTGGGGTTGATGCCATCATCTATCCTGGCCCATAATTGCAGGCCTTGTGCCAAAAATTGTAAAGAATTATTACAACTAAGAAAAAAAATCTTTTACATCTTTTATTCCAACATAGGCTAAGCATCTAGCAAATCCAAAGTGAAAGAAAAAAGAGAAACGTAATTTGCCTCCTCATAATTTTGCAATGAGACAATTCCATCACACTGTTTCATTTTTCATTTGTCTTTACTTTTTCTTTTATGAAGTACCATTCATAAATGGTGTCAATAACAGTAAGCAAATTAAGAGCTGTATCTATGCCTATCACTCTACTCAAGCTTTTGTTCATGTGAGATGTGAAGTTCAGAGCTTTCAATAGATGTTATGTTGTTAACTTTTGAAACAGTTCTTGTTAAAGTTTACCTTTAATAAGCAACCGATGTAAGCTCTTGGTGGACAGGCTTGTAACACAGAGGCAGACAATCAACTCTTTAACTACCATTAATGACTATACAAAATGTGTGTGCAAGCATGATAATATTTAAACTGAAATATTTGTAAACAGACTGTAATATGATAAAGGAACATTATATAGAGATTTGATCATATGTGAAAAACACAAATTAGAAAATGTGTCACACAGACATCCAGTTAATTGTCATGTGCAGACCGTGATATTTTCATGTCTCCAGTATATTGGAGGAAAGAAGGCAACTTTTGCTTATGAAATTTTAATGTTCAAGAACAAATGAATGTTACTTTTATTATATGACCATCTTTAACAGTGTGGCAAATCCTTGATGTAGAAAATAAATTATTCTAGTTGGTAGTTGGAAATTTTTCAATAGTGATAGAAATTTCTACAAAAATTTGACAATTCTATTCTTTTATTTTAAATTGCATAAAGATTGTGATGAAATGCTAAACTTCTGCTTTGGAAGACTCACATTCTACAATGAACAAAACAATTTCATAATTGTTTATATTAGTATCCTTTAAACTCCAAATACTTTTGGCTTTTTTATTACTGTTTTCTATGACCCATTGTAACATTTCTGAGTGTCTGAATGTATATATCTTTAATTTAAAGGGATATTCAGTAAGATCTGTATGTCTTTTTGCTTCACTGTTTGCATTAGTTTGGTAATGTCTAGAAAGTCACATATCATTACAAGAGCAGATATTAGAAGTGTTGCAATTACATAGAGAAGAATTTTGCACATCTATACTGATAAGATTTCTACTGTTTATACTAGCTGTAGAGTTTTAGCGTGATTGTAGCTTACTTTCAGTCATTAATGCATACTGTTCCCAAAACAGGATAATCAGAAAATAAAACAGTATGAAATATTTATTAGCTGTAATTAATCACAAAATGAAAATGAAACTTTATGGATTCATCCATTTTTATTAAAGATGTTATATAAGGCTTATGAAAAAATATTTGTTATATAAGGTTTTTGAAAATCCTACTAAATTGCATCATCATCATCATCATCATCGTTTAACGTCCGCTTTCCATGCTAGCATGGGTTGGACGATTTGACTGAGGACTGGTGAAACCGGATGGCAACACCAGGCTCCAGTCTGATTTGGCAGAGTTTCTACAGCTGGATGCCCTTCCTAACGCCAACCACTCAGAGAGTGTAGTGGGTGCTTTTACGTGTCACCCGCACGAAAATGGCCACGCTCGAAATGGTGTCTTAT
>NC_068990.1:48972566-48973698 GCF_001194135.2 Octopus bimaculoides
CCTCACCACCTCAGCCCAGGTCTTCCTGGGCCTACCTCTTCCACGGGTTCCCTCAACTGTTAGGGTGTGGCACTTTTTCACGCAGCTATCCTCCTCCATTCTCACCACATGTCCATACCAGCGCAATCGTCTCTCTTGCACGCCACAACTGATGCTTCTAATGTTCAGCTTTTCTCTCAAGATACTTACACTCTGACGGGTATTCACATTGACATTACACATCCAACGGAGCATACTGGCTTCATTCCTTGCGAGCTTACGTATGTCCTCAGCAGTTACAGCCCATGTTTCACTGCCATGTAGCATGGTTGTTCGTACGCATGCATGGGCATTTAAACTATAAGAGAATTATACCATATGTTTTGTTTCTTACCTTTGCATTTATGAAGATTAGTGTTGTTCTATAAATATAATGTATATATTATATTTTTAAATCACTGTCTTTTAAATGTCATTCAGAGGTTTCACTACAATAGCCTCACACCAGTCTTTGTGTCGAAGACAAAACAGACGACACAGAAAAGTAATTGTAGTGAAAGGACTGGAAAAACAGTTGGTCCTAAAGCTGGCACAAAAATCGCCATTAAAGAGAAACTGCATGAACAGAATCACGTCAGGGTCACCAGTTTGTAATAATTCGACCATGCGAACCAAAGGAGATGGCGACGTAGACGGAAAAGGCTCCTTTTTACCATGTCGCACAGTCGAACAAAAAATAAGATATATAAGATAGAAGGCTCATCGTGAGTGATACGAGCCATAGTGCCAGTAAATGAACTGATTAGGACAGACAACCGATATATATATATATATATATATAGAGAGAGTAAGTTTATTAACATAGTGAAACTGTTTGTGTCTGTGTGTGTGCATGCGACATATATAAATAACACAGTAGATAAGTCAGGCCTTCGTGTACAAGAGAATGTATACAACAATGTGAAGTAACGGACAGTCGTATAAGCAATAGTGTGTGTACCATATGTGAGAGTACAAGTGTGCGTGTGAATGAGAGGAACACAGAACATAGAAAGAGTGTCTGTAACATAGACTACAAGTCTCAAACACTGAGATAGAGAAATACCAGTTCGTATTAGAGTTACACAAGGAGATAGAATGTTCATACGCAGGA
>NC_068990.1:48973758-48982629 GCF_001194135.2 Octopus bimaculoides
GTGTGTTGAGCGTTGAATGCTGTGACCGTTTACCTGATACGGAATATTCTTGCTGGTTAGTTCTGACTGTTGCTCGTGGTGGAAACAATTCACTCAAACAGTGTCGATATAAAACCGAGTGTGTTGATATTGGTGTGTACCTGGTGGTGGGGTTGCTGGCGCACGACATTGTGGTAGACAGTACATAGGTGGTGAAGACGTCAGCGCTGGAACTGGCTGTAGCTGTGTTCTGTATGTGTGGTCAGCGACCAGACCTGTGAGAGATCTGGAATCGAAGACGACTACCGTCATGGGATCGGGTTTATTTATAGTTGAAATAGGGCTCAGCGGAAACCCAGAAAAACTCTATCTCACGTGACCTTATCACAAAGCCACGATTGGATGTAATCCACCCTTAGCAAGCAGAACATGGGGACAATTGCCGCACAAATAAGAACCAATCAGGATGGTGGACAGAAGGGTCCAAGGTAGCCTAAGGCTAGATGTTAGCAGCTTTGTTATCATTTATGATTGAATGCCCGAGAGAGAGGTTTCACTACATGAGCAACATGTTTAAAAGATTTTTCATCAGAGAATAAGATGGATGTGCACTTACTAGTGTTATTAACTAAATTTTTAAGGATTATTAGGAGATAGTTGGAATCTATATTAGTAAATTGCATATTTTCATTAGGTTTACTATAAAAGTAGTATTTACGAGTTCTTAAATCTAGAGTTATGCCTAAGAAATGTGCTCTGTTTAGTTTGTATTTACTGTGATCTTTAAACCTAATTCTTTGAATATATTGATGAACACTTTTCTAACAGCATCCATTGCATTTATAGCCATTTATATTTCATAAAATGGCTAGTCTATCATCACAGAAGATTAAACTCTGTGCAATGGAATCTTTTCTAAAAAGTAGGTCTATCCACAATTCTCAGACTCCTGTGCAGTCCCATGGCTACATTAAATAATTCCTGGTCACTATATTTAATTTCAAAAGACAGCAATTGTGAAGTTGTGAAAAAGGAACGGCACTTACATTTTTACAATGAGAAAATTGCAACTGTCTTTGTCTTAAGAAATGCATTGCAATGTAGCTGAACAAAAACCTACTTAACTTTATATATCTATATTTACAACATCAGAGAGTATCACAACTGACAGATTTGTTTAGGGACCTGATAAATTGTAGATTCTTATTACAAATCCTGAATTTTATTCTGTGCAAACAATTCTTTAGTAGTAAATATGGATCATGAAGGAAATAAAAAACAAAAAAATCATAGCCATCACTTACAAGCGAGTATAACTTAGCAGTACGTTGCATATTTTCATTAATTGTTTTAGATACTTATGGAGTTGTAAGCAAACACAGGCACCTTCTCAGCCCTCCCATCTCTGGTCCTGTGACAATGGGAGGGAGAGAATGCCACACCATCACTCAGTTGGTATGCACTTTCAGCTAAGTAGACTAGGACAACATAAAATGTAGTACCTTAAGAACATAATGCATTCCAGAAACCGAAGTCATAGAATGAGGAAAGTACAGTAACTACTTGAAACATAAAAATCTATTCCAGTCAAAACGATACACTAAAAACACATTATAATATCCCAAGGTTGCCAGACTTCATATTTCTTCAAACAATTTACAATAATGAAACTAAATGCATGTAGCTAAGATTCAGACTATAGTTTAAAGGCCAGAAGTCCGAAAGCTTAATCATGTAGACATCATTTTGACATACATATTTTCAAACTTTCTTGCCAAGTCTGGATACATAACTTGCTTATTAACTTAAACGAGCACTTTTATGGGAGGTGGGCCAATTATGTTAGTATTGCTATCAGTGAGGCTATATTTTATAAAGCTGACAAATATTTTGCGAACAGCAAATACCATTCCTCACATCAAGAGTATCTAATATTCAATTTTAATTTTCTACATTAACTCACCTTGACTAAGCCGATGCTTTGGTTTTCAATGGAAAGACCATTTCAAGTTTGCTGGACTTTAAACAATTACATACTGAATGTTTCAAATCTTGGAAAATATTTTCATTCATAGAAAAATCCAGTTAACAGCATCTAATGAACCTACATAGTTGTTCAACTTACTAAAAATATTAGCAAAATCTATCTTGTTCAAATCACACCATTCCATCTTAAAAAGAAAAAAGAGAATATGTTGGATAAGGTAGTCTGGTGCACACTACTCTTGAAAGGAAAACAGAATAGCCATATCTTCAATGTTCTTCATCATAAATATACTTAATCAGGAATGACCTGAAGCTAAACAACAGCTTCAATCTATTCACAATATTACTATAGAGAAGTAAATTATTTGTACCTCACATTGCTTCAATTATTAAGCATAGCAGATAAAAATTAACAAAGAATAAATAAATAAAAAGGGGGAGAGAATTAAAAGAAAAGGATGTTCATCTTAAATTAAATCGGAGAAAGAAATTACCTGATAATTCTGACCAAATCATAGAATGCTTGGTCAACATTCATTCTGTTTTTGGCACTTGCTTCTGTATAGCTAACTTTCAGCTGCCTGGCGAGTTCCAAGCCTTCATCTTTACTAACCTGTATTGAATAAATATATAAAAATCTTTCATAAAATGAGCAGATCATACATAAGTAAACAGAGGCATTAACCACATTAGAGGAAAACTGGTTATGAAATTCCACACTTTCAGAAATTGTAAAATAGGATCATGATGACGATGACCACTAATTTCAAGATACAAGTTTAACTCTGCTCTTAAAAAAAAATTTGGGTAAACTTTACTATATATTTGGTGTGATATGCATGGCTATTCCTTTCATTATTTTTCTGTCACTTTACTCTGTATATTTTTGCTGTTTGCAGCCTACAATACACTCTCCTCTCCTCACACCTTGTTTTTCATTGCTCTCAATAGTCTCGCCAACACTTACCTGCTCTTTCCTTTTAACTCCTACTTTGTTCATGCATGAAACACTTTCAACTGACAAAGCTTCATTCCATATTCTACAGCTTGTATTCTTTGACATCACTCCTCCACCCCTGTTATTTTCTTATTTCCATTCTTGAATTTGAAGTAATAAGGCTAATACTTTTTGTTGAAGCAGAACAGCATTACTCTTCACAGATTCTGCTGTTTTATTATACGATGGGAATTTCTTGACTCTAACTAACACAGACATATTCAGCTACAAACATGGAGTACAGTGCACTACACTTATTCAAGATGACAAGAAAGAAGCAATCAAGTAGTGTGAGAAGGAGTTATAAATACATTGAATGTTACACTTGATGTTTTACAAAAGTTTGCTCAGCCTTATTGCAAAAATATTAAGGTTTGCAGTGTCTACAGTGAGAACAAAACATGACTTAAAACAAAATTAGGCAAAGCACTCATGTAGCTACTCCTCAAACATTGTTTTCACAAAGACCTGATGTGATGAAGAAAAGGTAACAGCTCTTGAGTATGTGGATCAATGATCAAATTGGACATAATGTGTTGATAACACAATGGTCACTCAAGCAAAAAGTAAAAGTTTGTGTTACAATTTGCCAAAAGAGGAAGGTACAACTCCTTATGCAAAACATTTTTAGCTAGTATTTGCACAATATAAAAATGACTAGTGAATCTGCCAGTGTTGATACAGAGGCTGCTACAAATTATCCTGGAGAACTGCAGAAAATAGTTGCTGATTGAGCCCTAATACACTACAACAAACCATCAATGTTCATGAATTAGCTTTCCTGCAAGCACATGTCTACAGTGTTGAAAAATAGCACTGTATTTTAAAGCTTCCAAGAATCATCTGATACTTCTTGTGGGAGGGAGAAAATACTAATGGTGATTTGAAATTAAAGTCTCTACTTGTATAACATTCTGAAAATCCAAGGGTTTTCAAGGGCTATACTAAATATAATCTACCTGGGATTCAAATATGAAGGTTTGGATGTCTATGAGCCTTTTCAAAGACTGGTTTACAAATATTTATTGCCCTGCTGTACAATATCAGATGTAATATGTTCAACAAAGCATTGCTCTTTATAGAAAATGCATCAAACAAGTCAATAAACTTAAATAATATGAGGACGGAACACATTCACAAGAGCTAAGCTTCTTTACTCCAGCCAAATACACTGAGGTGTGATAGCTAACTCTAAGGTACTTCAACTGAAAATAACTTTGAAACAACTTATAAAGGCAAATGATGGAAAGAAGAAACTTATAGTAACATAGCTGGGTTATGAGATGAAGTGGGACCCTCAGCTACAAATGATATTTGGGTAACATTTGATCAGACAATACCTGTGACTTTACTAACGTGGTGAGCTGACAGAAACGTTAGCATGCCAGGCAAAATTCTTAGTGGTATTTTGTCTGTCTTTACATTCTGAGTTCAAATTTTGCCGAGATTGACTTTGCCTTTCATCCTTTCAAGGTCGATAAATTAAGTACAAGTTGCATTCTGGGTTCAATCTAACCGACGGGCGCCCTCCCCAACAATTTCGGACCTTGTGCCTAGAGTAGAAAAGAATATCTGTGACTTTACTGGTTTTCTACCAGCAAAAAGTCTACATGAAGTTTACTAAGATATTGTGACACTGGCCTATGATGTAGGGTTTGAAGAAATCAAAGATGATGTTGAGTTGCTACAAGTCCCTTTGAAGAAGTTTGTCTAAAGAGAACTTGATACTGTTAAAATTGCAGGGCAAGAAGATATAGCAGCTCTGTCCACTATGCTTCAGTTGACTGGAAAGATGTGGCTAAGGGAATGATATCCTAATCATGACAGTAACCATAAATAATACAAGAGAAGTTCATTAAGAGTTATAAAAGAGATGGTATGTCATAAGCGTCAAACAACTTTGGATAAGTTCTTCAGCCCTGCAAGATGCTGAAGGTAACGATCCCCTTCTTCCCAGTAGCTGCTATTGCACTACCTCCTATCATTACATAGGAAGCAACATCATTTGTGGCAAGTACATACTCTGCCATGATATAACTGTATTCTTATTTATTTCCTAACATATTTCTCTTGAAATGTTTTTATTGTGTACATACTGCATTGTCTATGCTCAAAAGTTATTATCATGCATAAATGTGGTTGTATTCTTTTTTCTGGAAAAAAAAAAAAGAGAAAGAAAAGAAGAAGAAAGGAAGAAAAAAAACAAAACAAAGAAGCTATAGGAATGCATTTCAATTTTCAGGAATGCATTGATGTTTTAATGCAAGTGATGGGTGTAATACATAGACATAATTTGATGCTAAATTAAGGGCAATGGATGGTAGAATTGTTAGAACAGTGAACAAAAATGCCTTGTGGAGTAATGTTTATACACATATTGACTGATATGTGTTGTTAACTTCTGCTTAGGCAACCAGGGACATAAAGAAGATCTCTACCTTCGTGTTAGGCCCTTTAAGTTTTAAATGCATCTTATTTCAATTACCATATCAGCATTCTGAGTTCAAATCCTTGCTGAGGTTGATTTAACTAACTGTTCCCCTTCCCTACCTAAGTTGTGACATTGTACTTATGTCAGAAATAATTATTATCTAAACAAGGCATGTTTAACTAGACACTCAATTAGATAGACCTATTTTATTCTCACTATTAGAGGCTTTTATGAATTATTTCAAAGTTCTTCTCAGATAACAGCTCTTGAAGTTAGCAATGCCACATTGATCCATAGACTAGAGCAAAGAAGTTGTGTCCTCAGGAATTTGAGAATTTTGATTAATGAGTGACATGACTCATTATTGTTGATGTAGTATATAGCAATAAACATTCAAACATTGTCACTATCTTTCCAAACTTTACTGCATTTCACATGGAAATTTTGGTCCACCAAAGTTGTCTGGTGTATAAGTTGACCATTCTTTTTTAATTGCAAATTTTGGTCCAAAAAATGTGACTTGTATACCAAAAAATACAGCAATTGAAATAAGACACATTTAAAACTTAAAGGGCTTAACTTAAAGGTAGCAGTCTACCTTATTTCCCAGTCAACTTGTGTATAAACATTAACTGCTCAGAAGTCCAATCACTGCTACAGAATTTGATATTGTACTGGTAGTGGTGGTGAGGAGGCTAAACTCAGAAATGGAGTCACTTCTACCTACAAACAACAGCCCACCGTCACTAAAACCTATTTATAAGAATGATTTGTATTTATTTCAAGCAAGTAGGTACAAGATATTCAGTCCATTAAGAAATGATCAACATCACAGAGAAGTGTGTGTATGTGCGCACGCACACACACACACACTGAATGATGCCAAGATAGATTCTGTCTAGACATACTGTAAACAAAAACGGGATATTTCATTAAGATGTTTATGCCTTGCCTGTACAGCAGAAATATCTAGCTAGTATTGGGCAAAGGTTACAGTTAGAGGTTTTAGACATTGCTACTGCTGCTACTGTTATGGTGCTAATACTACACTGAGTTTGGTTATTAATAGTAACAGTTGCAGTGTTGGCGATGATGAGAAGAAGGGGGAGACAATAAGAAACAGAGAAGAGAGAGTTGAGAGAGAAAAGTGAAAGAGAAAAGAGAAAGTGGGATGGTAAGAGAGGTAGAGAGTGAGAGGGATAACAATTTAGAAAAAGACTGGAAAGATTGAGAATGGAGAGAATCTGAGAGATAGGAACAGGAAAGTAAAAAGAAGAGAAACAGAGAAAAAAGAGGAACAAAATTAGGAAGAGAATGGAATAATAAGAAAGGTGGGAGAAAGATGAACCCATACATTTTTTGGATTTTTTTTAGCCAGGAAGGATGATCATGCCTATGATCCTTTTTAATAGGAACTTTGAGACTGGCAGGAGGAAGGTATCTTCAAACCAGAAACCTAGTCTGATTGCTTGCAACAGAGTGAAATCTGCTAAAGCATACAAAAACCAGATAGTGGTATTAAATAGGATGTTGTATTTAGTTTATCACCCAAGTAGGCCATGGTGGAATTTTAACTCAGAAAGCAAAGACCTGAAACAAATACTGTAAGGCAACTGGTTTGAGGTTCTTACAGTTTCACCCATCCAATGAAAGGATAAAAGGCAAAGTTGACCTTGGTAGGATCTGAGTTAGGAGTACAGAGAGTTGAAACAAATGCTGCAGGATAGTCTATCTGATGCTCTAATGGCTCTGGCTCTACCAATTCACTGTCCTCATTTAGTCTAAGTCATGCCCACATACAAAAATGAACATAAAATGAATGAAGATGAGCAGTGTTGAGCAGTGCCATAACTCTACCAGATCACCCAAGATTGATTTCAAAGTTCAAATTTAACATTTGAATGTTAATATTTGCAGAGAAAGCATGGACAGAGAGTTAATCTGGATAATACCTTTGATCGCAATACAAGATGTTTTAAAAAAAAGTCATTGCTCAAAAGAGAATCCATTTCTTGTTGCATGTCCCTATTTAAGAAAATCTTGATGTTGCTGTGACATGCATGTATTACTAGAGTAAATATTTTCACTGATGTCCCTTCCAGTCACTTACTATTCAGTTATGTTAACAAAGTAGCTGAATCAACCAGTCTATCAAATGTTATACACTGCTGTCACAATGTGCTTCCTTGCATTATTGTAGCTTTTGAATGATGCCATCTTGTTGACTAGATAGAAAGGCCAACATTTCCCTAAATAGAATGCCAGTCTGTTGAAGAGTTACCCATTTACTGCTGAGTAACTGTAGTAGTATATTGTAATATTGAAGTTGGCAGACAGAAGTTAGTAGAAAAATATATTGTGCTGAAGAAAAAATGGCTGGGACAAGTTTTAAACTTCTGATTGGCCAGAATCACAGTAGATTAAACTCAAAACCATGAATGCAAGCATGACTAAGTGGTTGAGAAGTCTACTTAACAACCATGCATTTCCAAATTCAATTCTACTGCCTGGCACTCTGAGTAAGTATCTTCTACTACAGTCTCAGGTTAACTAGAGTGGAATGTGGTAGACAAAAACCATAGAAACCCATCATAAAGACTGATACTTTATTTTTGATCCCAGAAAGGTGAAAAGCAAAGATGACCTCAATGGGATCTGAACTCAAAACGTAAGGGGGGATAAATACTGCAAGGTATTTCATCCGACACTTTCATTGCTGTCAATTTGTACTATTACTAAGTTTTCATTACATCAGATAGACAGATTTGCATTCACAACACATATTTGGATAGTTTGATTAATATATTACTGGTTTGTTAAGAGTATTTTGTGTCATTGTTATTCAATATGAGAGAATATATCAATAGATTTTAGCAACATTGTCTGTAATAGACAAATGTGAAAACCATATCATTTTATATAATATTTTTGTGGGTAGAAAAATAGAAATTAACTGAACTAGTTACAATCCAATAATGGAAGTACTTGATTGCTGATGAAATCATAAAACAGGATTGAAACTAGTCTAGCTGATAGCTCTTTCCCTGTCTGCAGATATATTATATATAAAGACATGTTTACATCTGTCTGTTACGTACACCGTTAGTTATTATATATGACCTCACCATTTCTTTCTTTTTTTCTAGCTGGGAAGCCACATATCTTCTCTTCAGCAAGACACCTGTTCCTGTCCTCCTATCATACTTACACATCCTTCAATATTATATCCCACTTAGCTGAAGGATCTTGTCTTTCTTGTGTGAGCACTTGGCAACCTTTGGGCTGGTGCCACACCAAAAAAAAAACAACATATCCAGTACACTCTGTAAAGTGGTTGGTGTTAAGAAGGACATCCAACTGTAGAAATCATATAAAAGCAGATCTTGAAATTAGACACAACCCTCTGGCTTGTCATTTCCTGTCAAACCATCCAACCCACTAACCCATGCCAGTACAGAAAATGGAATCTCAAATGATG
>NC_068990.1:48982736-48988339 GCF_001194135.2 Octopus bimaculoides
TATATATATATATATATATATATATATATTACTGATGGCATTTCACACCTGCTTTCCAAGCTGGCATGGGTTGGACAGGTCATTGTCGCACTCCTAGATGGATTCGAGGACCAGATCTCACTCATGAGCTTTATTTTGCCTTGGTTTCTATGGTTTGATCATATCAACCACTCTACAGGGTGTACAAGGTCCATTTTGGCATGGTACCAGCACTAGGGAGGTTGTCAAGTCTTTGACATGACTGAAAAGATCTCTTGATTCTACACTTAACAGAGTGCACTAGGTGCATTTTACTGTGGCACCAGTACTAGAGAGAATAAGGGTTGAAAGCATGATGGATAACAAGATATAGATAAATGAAGGCTGTCAATACCAAACAACCAGGAGTGGAGTGTAGGTAGAGTATATGGGGTATAAACATATCTGGTGAGATCCCCTAAGCATATACTATGAGAAGGTGAAGGTGATAAGGATGAAGGAAAAAGGGATAAAAACCAAAGCAAGGGAGTATTTTGTTGGTGACAGATACAGTGGTATTCTTAATTACTACACTAAAGGAATTGTACAGTGAACAGAAGAGATCCACTGCCATCTTCGTGACACTGGCAATATAGTACAATGAGAATGATAAGAAGGGAAAGTGATTTGAGAGATAAGCAACATGGGGAAGTGATTGAGAGATGAACAATAATGGGCATTTGTGCAAGAGGCATAAGCAATAGAGAGACACAGGTAACAGTGGTATGGGTGATAGACAAACGAGTGATAAAGGGATGTATGATATGGGGGAATGTACCTTAGAGTAAGTGATGGGAAGCAGAAGTGGTAGAGTGTTAAAGGAATGAGAGGCCATCAAAGACTTCACAGTATGCAGATAAACATAGATATATCTACACATACATAAATGTTTATACATGTGTAGCAAACTCATAAGAGGCGGAGAGAGAACGTAAGTTCGTTTGCCCGAACATGAGAAATTATTGATTTCTCATTGGTTAAAAATTACTGCCCATAGACGAATTCTGAACTTCATTGAAGAAATCTTTCACGGGGTTATGGTTCTATGATTCGTGTATGAGTAGTTATAAAAACCCTGATTTTCGGCAAAATCTCCACTGATCGTTGGATGTTACTCAAGTCCACGATACTCACCCTTTTGAGTATAGGCTAATATATATGCCATGTTCAATACTCAAATCCGACAATATTGAATTGTCGTGAAACCTTATTAGTTAGAATGAGAAACTAGTTAATAATAAATTTAAGTCGTAAATTCTCTACGATGAAATGCTTTGTTTCTAAATTTCTATAAATGTAAAAATATGTATATAATAAATTAATGTAGAAACTTAATTCCTTTTATTTCTCGTTTCTTTCAACTTGTTGAATTTATTTCTGTATATTAATGAAACTGTATTTTTTTTATGTGTAACGGTCAAGAAAATATAATCTAAATCTTCAACATACATGCATGTAATGAACGCACATTCAGCGTCTTGTCATGTATACATCATAACATTTACGCAGCCTAAACTAAACTAAGATTTATGCTTAGTGATAAATACTTATAATTAAGTTATAAGTAACGAGATTATCATTATAGCTTTTAATTAAATAAACAATAATATTTGTTATAGCTTACGAATGAAAACATTGTAATAAAGATATAGTATATCTCACACTTCAACGACCTGTTGTGATAACAAACAACCAACATAAAAAAAACTGGTGTCCGACCTGTTATACACATAAAACATGTACCAACTGTACATGCATATATGTAAACAATGTGTTTTGTCATACCCTGAGAGCCAAAACAATCTCCTCCTGAACAGCATGTCAACAATCCATTTGGTCCTTTGTAACCTCCTTAAAACTTCAAGTCTGTCTTCACTATATGTGTGTGTGTGCGTGCGTGTGTGTGTGTGTGCATATTTTTTACCAATGTACATCAGTAAAGAACAGATGCTCTTTGTGCAAAGTCTTTCATGATATTCGTAGTGCAACAAGGCAAAGACACTCCACTGCCACTTTTGCTACCAGAAATGCAGTAAAACTGTAACTGGTCCATTGGAAACTTGTAACCAATGACTATTGTTCACTAATTTTCAAAGTGCCTATCGAATAGCATTCTTGATGTAGTACCCTACCTTGCAAGGAAAGCAAATTACTCAACCAAACTTGCCTGAAGTATAGTCCTTCTTCAAAGCCAAGTTCTCCTTAGAAATTTCAAATCTCATATGCCACTTCAATGTATATTAAACTTCTACTGGGGCAGCCACAACAACAATGAATTACAATCATCACATCATTTTAATGTCCACTTTTCTATGCTAGCATGGTTCAGATGGAATTCATTGAAACAGATGCCCTTCCTGTTGTTATCCCTCACATGTTTCCAAGCAAGGTAATATTTCCCCATGGCCAGACATAATTTCATGGAAGATTGGAAATGAACAATATGACTTGTATGATGGTGACACTTGTTTACAATATCATACAATGTCAAGATGAAGAGACATAAATACACAATGAGTTTCTTTTAGTTTCTGTCAACTAAATCCACTCACATGCCATTGGTTGGCCAGGACTATTGTATAAGATATTTGACAAAGGTACCACACTGAACTTGAAACCATGTGGTTGGGAGCAAACTTCTTGACAGATATAAGATTATTAGTAAAGATATTCTAGGTTGGTGATTGGTGAATCAGAAAGAAAATCTTGCTATGGTAAAACTGACCTCTGATCTTTTTAGAGTATTAAAATAAATATGAGTCATTTCACTGATATCAAGTTTAGAGCAGAATATTTCAGATAGCAACTGATAAAAGAGGAACTTTTGGGCACTTTACTTCACTTAATTCCTTTGATTTACAAGTTTTCTAATGAATCAATATAAAGATAGTAATAGTGGTTTTAAGACTTACCGATCGGTTATCTTCTAAATCTGCCTTATTTGCAACTAAAATCATGGGGAACTCATCTCGATCTTTTACTCTTAAGATCTGTTTTTGAAATTTATATATTTCCTCAAAACTGCAATAAGAAAGAGATTCAATTATTACAATTTATGGAAAATATAATGATATTGGACTAAAACAAATCCAGAGACCGGGATGTAAGCACAAACACACATCTTAAGATACAGTGAATTTTAAACAAAATATGTTTCTGCTTCAACTATCCTGCTTTTTTATTAAGACTACTAAAAATTAAAAATAAACAAAAAATAAAAATTTCTGGCCAGAAGATGAGGTCAATACTCATCTATTTTCTACCACTTGAAAAAAAAAATAGTAGTAAAGTGTTAAACTTTTTTAAACCCTTTTGACACTAATCCACTTGACACTGTTCAAGCTCTATGACACAAACTGATCAAAATGAAAACTTTCCTTGGATATTCAATGTTTATTCCAAATACCAGATTAATAACAACAAAGTTTTTTTTTTTACTAAATTCTTCAATATTTTCAAAATTAATTGAAATAAAGGCAGTGAATTTCAACAGAAACATGGTAATGAAAGTGTTTTGAATGATAATGAGCTTATTGTATACAGTGTTCAGGTGCACTACAATATTTTTGATACAAACTTATTTTATGTACCAGATTTATTTGCATTCGTGTTAACAAACAAAAGAAAACCTATTGTTTACATTCATCGACTAATATTTTGTCTCAAGATAAAATACATTAAACAATGTATAGTTAACATATTTTGTGAACACAGATGCATCAGAGAGATTATATGTATTATACAATGTTGTACAAGCCTTAAAACTCAATAGATATACAGTCTACAGCCTTCCATGTGTTACTTCTATCAAAACCTCATGGGCTTAGGTACAAGATCTTTAATGTAAGCACTGAACTTGGACACATCCCCAGAATGAGGCCATCCAATCTATTTTCAACTGTCTTGTGTCTGCAGATATTTAAATAAGTTTACAACAGTGGATTCAAGTCTCAGACATCTCTTAAAACAGTTCAACATTATCCTGGTGGCATACCAAAAAACTAATTCTAGATGAAAATGACAAGCAAGTTTTATCTACACCCCTTGTTTACTATGCATGCATGCATGTATATTAATAATAGAATAAAACAATTATTTATAACAATCCAATCACAAAACATAAATCAGGTTAGTTGCCATATCATTGTGGCTTTGAATTCCTTTTGAGATTCTGTGTATCCAACATGATAATGTGTACTTTTCATGATGTTACTATGAAGACTAGCAGCAGTAATAGTCGCAAAAATAATTTATGATACTGACTTGTTAGAAACAGTACTACAGGGGATCAGATGATCAAACAGCAGCTCTATGGTACATGGGAAGGCATGTGATGGTGGTCTATTGATAACCTTATCATGATCAGTCGACATGCATAGGAAAGGATATCTAAAAGCTAACTACCCGTCTTCATCTTCAAGTTTAATCCAAGTTGTTTTTTCTGTCAGCATGGATCAGATAATGTGCAAGAAATTTCACTCTATTGTGCTTTTAATGAAGCATTTGTCCAACCTCATGAAAAAAGTTTATGGCTATACTTGTCAACCAAGTAATTCTTCAACTGGAAATAACTTGTATGCACAGTATGCGCTAAGATGCCAAACTTGCCAATTGACTGATTGTAACCCTTTAATGCATATTTGTTTCCACAGCTCTTTTTGCCTCACTATTAGATTTTGGACTATAGTTAGGACTTTCAATTTTCTTGATTGAATTATGGTCCATTTGTCTAATATCACTGTCATAGGAATTCCAAATCTAGAAAAATGGTTAACACATTTCCTTCCATTTCTGAGTTCCTTCTGGTCATAAAAGACTTTCAATATAAGCAGTGGATGAGTCAGCTATGATTAATAGACTCCCAACATTTTGTATCTTCTGTCTATATGTATTCTTTCCCAGAGCCATATGGGTTAAACTTTACTAAACTTTCCTTGATGAGAGTCCTTATTAGCAGTGTAAACTAATTCATTCTATATTAGAACTTGGCTGTGCTACTGGCCTGAGAATAAATGCTCATAGTAACAACACCGTTATAACGAGGCACAAAATGATGCTTTAGGCAAAGTTTTTAGACAACAGAGAATATCTGTTTTTGTCTGAATTGATTGCATTAATAAAATCCAATTTTACAAACTCTTTTTTCTGGACCAATTTTGATTACAAAAAGGATTTGCAATGGGCCTTAGCTGTAGTAGCTGGTTATCTTTTTTTCACTTTAGGTCCAAACATTTTCATTTGTCTGAGATTTGGAAGACAATTGGAGATTTCTGCGGGACAACCTGTTGAAAGCCACCGACCAGATTTGTGGGTGGTGTAAGGTCCCCTCCCAACCCAGAGTAACGTGGTGGTGGAACAAGGAGGTAGACAGGGCTATTAGACAAAAGAAACAAGCTTGGAAGGACTGGAAGAACGGTGGTAGCAGGGAATTGTACCAATGTGCCAGAAGGGAGGCTAGGCGACAGGTTTATTTAGCCAGAGGGGAAGCAGATAAGGAAAGATTTGCCAATGTTCTGCGCCGTGAGGACCAAAGACTCGAGGTATTTCGGGTTGCAAGACAGTGTAGGAGAGAGAATAGTGATGTT
>NC_068990.1:48990366-49000267 GCF_001194135.2 Octopus bimaculoides
GGGTGACACGTAAAAGCACCCACTACACTCTCTGAGTGGTTGGCGTTAGGAAGGGCATCCAGCTGTAGAAACTCTGCCAAATCAGACTGGAGCCTGGTGTTGCCATCCGGTTTCACCAGTCCTCAGTCAAATCGTCCAACCCATGCTAGCATGGAAAGCGGACGTTAAACGATGATGATGATGATGATGATGAGATTGTCTTTCTTTAACCCTTTAGCGTTCAAATTAATTTGTCAAAAGTAATCCTTATTTATTCACATTAAAAAAAATTTATCTGATATTATTTTGTAGCTTCAAGATAGGAAAGATCTAATTGCTTATTTTTAGAATGACATTGCAGGGTAGGTGTGAGATGCTGGTTCTGGCCAGTTTGAGCATAAAATGTGTAGAATATTTGGGCCGGATACAGCCAGTCTAAACACTAAAGGGTTAAGTATAATTATATTTTCAAAAACACCACTTAAGCTTCAAATGAACAATCTTGAATTATTATAGCATACCGAATATCATTTAGTTTCTTAATTGCTTTGATGTACTAAGATAAACCAATTCAGACCTAGTGCCATCTACAAAATTTTAAATAAAATTTTGAACTGTTTGAGTAATGCCTCTATTTTATCAAGGTTTAAGTGTTTATTACACTCCATCTTGATGTAGTTAGTTAATTATGTAAGTTTCAAATCTTCATCATTTATTGTTTCACTTATATTAATTTTATTAAATATTAATAAAATAAATTCAAGCCTTCAGATGTCATAATTGTGCTTCAATGTTCACCATCATCTAAGCAGCACACTAAAAATCTGATAGAAATGACAAGTACATTGTATTCATACTCCTCGTTTACTGTGCATGCACATATATTAGAAACAGAATAAGCAATTGCTTATAAAATTATAAATATAACAGGCCTAGAAACAGTTACAGACCTTCACCTACATTTTACCAACAAGTCTCAAATTCTTGCTGGAATTCTGCACCAGCAATGCTTATTTCCAAAACAAGGACACTATATACTGGCAAATTAAAGGCTTCTCCTTCACTTCCAGATTCAGCAGAATGCTGACCAATATATTTCTAGATGACCTAGAATGAAAAGTAGCAGGAACCAAATGAAGGTTTGTAAATGTTACATCCCTTTTGACCAATGACAAGACTGACAAGGTTCTTGATATTCCAGTGTCTTTCACATCAATATTACTTTTGAAACTTAGTCCTAAATGGACCCTTTAGTTAGTCCAACCTCAAGGCATTCTTTGTTTCAAGCTAAAAACGATGTAATTTCTATCAGAACAAAACTAAAAATGATCTTTTCCTTCACCAAAATTCCATATCCCAAGAGTCTGAATTACCTGTGTGATGGCTGAGTGAATTTGTTTCACTTAAACAGATGTCATTGAATGTTAAAGATAGAGAGGGAAGGAGAAAGAGGAAAGAGTTTACATGAAATCATTCATTTTATGTCTGCTTTCCATGCCAGTATGGGTTGGATGGGTTATCATGGTCTGAGTCAGTTCTTAGTAGTTATTGCCCTTCTAGACAGGTCAGAAGACTACCTCTCACTTCTATGTTTCCTTTTGGCTTGGTTTCTACAACTGGATGCCTTTCTATCATTGACCACTTTACAGAAAGTACCAAACTATTTCAATAGAGAAGAACTACCTATTCAACTGACAAAGGAAAAGTACACACTAAAGTACTTAGTCTTTGTCATGCACTAAGAAACAAAAATATTGTACTTTGATACATATTTTACCAAGGATTAGTAATAGCTGTAACTGACAAGGGATAAGTCATGTAAAAAAATCTATACTTGTAGGTGTGCATATGATGCACAAACTTATACTGGATCAACTGTACCATATAATTCAATCCTGCACATTTAACCAAATAAGAACCTGGTCTTTTTTTTTTTTTTTACATAAAAAAGAAATGCTGAACAAAGCATGTGTTTTGATAAGATACTCTGATAATTTGGATCATAAGATTGTAAAAGTCCAATTTATTAAGACCCTTAAAACCAGCTTAACAACTGAAGAGACTGGACTTCTTGCATAGGTACAGAAATAAAAGCCTGATATCCATCCCTATAGAAGCATGTATCAACCTTCTGGATCATTTCTAGAAACCGGCTGTTTAAATCACATTAACCCTCCTGAAAGAAGCCAGTAAATTCATCTCTGGCCATGGCTATTTCTGTTAATGCTGATCTCTTGCTAAAACACAAAGAGTGGTAAGTACATCAAACAAATGTTTTTGATTCAGGAGTTAAATCAAAATGTGGAATTGCTAAGCAAGGAATGCTGCTATGTCTAAATTGGTAATTCAGCAACACTGAGTGACATACAGAAAGCTGAACGATATTGATTAAATATGTAGTCTTGGAAACGGCTGTAAAATAAATATCAGACAGCTGGAGTTGTTCAACATACCTTGGTTGATAACTGGAAGCTGAAACATTATAGATCCTAACAGTACTTACCTACTTCTATCTGTTACAGAGAACACAAGCAGAAAACCTTCACCAGTTCGCATGTACTGCTCTCGCATAGCACTAAATTCTTCCTGACCAGCAGTATCAAGAACTATAAAAAAAAAAAGAGAGAGAGAAACATCATAAAATATACCAGAATGCAGTGTAATTTGTCAGATAAAAATTTCAGATAGACTAAAGAATGTGTTAGAGTGTGTGTGTGTGAGAGAGAGAGAGAGAGAGAGAGAGAGAAAGAGAGAGAGAGAGAGGGGGGAGTGGTCAACTTGAAATTTCTCCTACCTGAAAGGAGAGATTTTACTAAATTCAGATGTGCTCTATATGGTAGATCAAATAACTGTTTTCAGATGTTGGGTTAACAGCCACAGAATCAGCTTTTCATTATTGAATAAGTTGCCATATACCAATAACCATTAGTATAGCATGGCACAATAAATGATGGGATGGCAAGTAATTTTTATGAAACATTACAAAAGATCACTAATACTGTTGTAAAAAGACAAGCAATAGCTCCCATCAAGCACTTGTTCTTGTGATGAGATACAACAACAAAAATATTACTTTCAAATTTTGGCAACAAGGCCAGCAATCTTGGGGGGGGGGGTATAAGTTAATTAAATCAATGCTAGTGCTCAACTGAAACTTATTTTATTGACCCTGAAAGGATGAAAGTCAAAGTCAACCTCAGCTGAATTTGAACTCGGAACGTAAAAATGGAACAAAATGCTGCTAAACTTCTTGCCCAGCATGCTAACAATTCTGCCAGCTTGCTACCTTATACAGCAACTAAAATATTACTAATAATATAAGAACCAATGTATTATGTGTAGTGACGTCATTTGGCGCCAAGGTACGGTCGCCATTGCTGCGTTTTTATCCACGCATGCGTGGAGTTCAACATCTAAGCGTTCCCGCTTTTTTCATTCTTTTTTTCTCGCCAGCCTGCGAAGAGGCAACACAGGTCCTACAGAGCTCTCTCATTGAGCGTGGTCGTACCAAGCTGTCTCTCCAACAATCCAACTCTGGGGACAGCTCACAACAACATTCCGGCGTCTCAGCAACCAAAGGCTGCCTATTTCATCCATAAATAAATATTGTTGTGTTGATAGTTCAGAGTTCTGCGTTTCGTTGTTATTCCGAATTTAATATAGGAAAGCAGGTGTACACCTAATGGTGTGTAACCACTTCCCTAAATATGTAATTCCATATACAAAACAATCAGCAAAATACATTCTATTTGCTTCAATGACAATATTAAGGTTAGAGAAGAAGAAAAACCTGTTATTTTACAATTCATGCACTTAAGGTGAGCTTTTTGATGCATTTAACAGTTCGTAAAAGCCCAAACTTTCATCAAATCTTGATTTTTGAATATTTCATTGAATAAAGAATCAGAGAATGAAGGAAATTATAAAGATGCAGATCTTTAATTCTCTTAATTTTTAAATAAGAATACCAGAAGAATTAGATTACAGGAATGTGATTGTGCAATAAAATTAATCTATAAGTTCATATTGGATGCTAAAGTTTCAATACAACCCATCAATTTGTTGATTTTGCATATCTGATAAGTATTTTGATTGACTACAAAAATGAATACTTGCTAATTCCTTCAGCAGAAACCATTCTGTTAGCATAATTTATTTTGAGTGCAGTGGTAGTTTTTACATGTTTTGGATATTAATAAGCATTTATAATTTCCTTGATCTTGCACAGCATCAATTCTTATCAAAATACAAGAGTCACTGCATTTAAATTCTAACTGCAACAATGAACTGATCCCAGGATGTCAGTTTCTGATCTCCAATTCTTGAAGTATCAATTTTTTTTTTTTTTTAGCTACCAAATAATAGTGTGGGACACTTCCAAATCTACTGCAAAAGCCTGAACTATCATTCACCAAAAATATAAATTCATGTGGAGATTCTGCATGCTGACATTTTCGAGATACCTTAATCTGTGTTGTGACAACTTTGTCCTAGAGTCCCTTGTGTTAATGAATTGAGTGTGTTATGAACACACATTCTTTGTTAAGTAGTTGTTCTCTAGTGATGAAACACAACAGCAATTAGTATATTCATGTTCGAATTTGCCAGAACATATTAAGAATAAATATACAAGTCATTTTGATTCTTATTGTTCACTTTACATATGATAATTTAATAATATGTATTGTTATTAATCAAACTCAAAAGTAGATGAAAGAGTATATGACTGTTAGTCTTCAAGAAAAACCTTACTTTGATTAGGAGTCAAAGTATCTAGTTTCACCTAAATAGAACATGGGCTGGTTTCAAACTGGATCTGTTTAGTCATTTATACAGCAATGAATGGTAGTTGTTTGAAACAAATCCATTTGGAGAGCTAAACTTGCAAAGAAAATGACAACACAAGTACAGGAAAATACAAATTTTCCTTTGATTATATTTGGAGGTTCATTAGATCAAATTTTATAATTTTCTTATATGAAGGGAAGAAGTAACTTTTCTAAAGCTTCGTGAGACCACTACTGAGACGCTTCTGAAAAAACAGAAAACCGTTGGAAAACAGTTTATAGCAGAGACTCCATCTAAGAATATCTGAAGAAGGAATTGTAATTCCGAAATATCATCGGACTATAGATAACCAAATTACAACAGGTATATAGTCCATTTTTGTATTATAGTGCATTGTTGTACCATCCAAAACGTTTTATTCTTTAATTACTTAACTGATTTTTAGGGCTCACTGAGCTGCACAATTTAGTCATCAATTATAAATTCACCAATACAACCTAATTGTTGATAATTCTTTAATGAATACCAATATGCATATTCAAAAGTTTTCTTGGAAATATTGCTAAAAAGATTTAGTGACAAACAAACATCTTAATTGGTGAGTTTTACCAAAAGAATATCATCATATACTTGCAAAAATATTGCCTAATCTGTCATTATATATTAGAACATTATATATTGGTACCACAAGGATCCATAATATCTCTGTATTATGTGAGTGATAATATTATTATTATAGCTAACTTATATTCATTTTTATTAGCCAGCTATCCAACAACAACACTATTTCACTTTCATCCTTCTATTGACTTCTTATTATAGTTTATTGCTCCTTACTATAGCCAAAGTGAAGTTATGAACCAACAATCTCTCTAGAGATAAGTCATTTATTGATATGTTGTTGTCATGTATTTCCCAATTTCTACATAGTGTCATATCACCCAGTCATTTGTTTTTACTTCTTACCAGCTCCGATGTTGCCAGGAAGTGGAGCAGGGGATACCAATACCATTTAGTAGATACAGCTCAAGTACAATTAACTCTTTAGAAGTTGACACTGTTCTACTCAACATTATGACTCATTATTTATGATATTAACTGAGTGTCATGGTACTATGGTAAGTTCTGAAACTGGGATCACAAATGTATGTGATTCCAAGTTGGAAATATTCCACTTGTAACATTTAATGCCTTTCAGACATGAACAATACCACAATCTATTCTAAGGTTTTGCACCAATATATGAAATCATTATTTATAATATTCATTGTCCCTACTGACATTGGTTTGATGGTCTTAACAGGCAAGTTTGGCAATACTCCCAAAGCACATTATTAGGGTATAAGTATAGTAAATCAGTTCTGAAAGCATATTAAACACAGTCACATCATGTATACCAAAGATAATTTGAACAGAGTGGTTTCATAGATTCCTTCTTCCAACCAGTAATGTCGAGCTGTTGGCTTGCTTCGCTAAATGCTTAATTAATTAACTGCATTTTTACCTTACATTAGGTTATTCACATTACTAAACAGTCCTTTTGATTTTGGAAAGGTTAAGAATTAATGTCATTAGGAGATTTTTAATAATGTTGACTCCTTGCACCTTCATATTCTGATGGAAATATTTGCATTGCTTTATGGGGACAATGCATGTAATTCCATTTGTTTTAAAGAGTCAAACTCAATTGAGAAATAATTAAGAAATATTTTGAGAAGAAAAGAAAATTAACAATCAATTAAGAATAATTTGTTTTTCATATGGCTGGGGGGTGGGGAACAACTATATGTAACATTAATGAAGCCTGTGAATATTACAAAACCCAGACAATCTTTAATAACAAATAAAGAAGCACAGTTACCCTGGTAGCACCATTACACAGAATAGCAAAGATAGAAAGATTGAGATAAGGATATAAAAGACTGACAATGTTTGCTTTCAGCTAGTTTCCGTAAGATACTTGAACTTCCCTAAGAACACTGAAGTCCAGTTGGATAACCCCCTACTTTCTGTCACTCTTGATTTACTAGCATTATTAGCGCTAGAATTGAGAATCAGAGAAAAATATTTGCACACAAGATTAAATAACCTTCATAAGATTGCAAACAAAATCAGAGATATGATCAGAAACAAAATGGTTAGAATGATAGCATACACACAGCTTCAGAGCATTAAATGATTAACTTATGGAAAAGATTATAAAATTAGCCAGCCTCTCATAACTATAAAGTTGTGGAATTTGAGCTAGAGGATAGAAGATGAGCAAGAAGGAAATGAATAGAAAATTTAGCAATGACCTTCTTGAGTCACAGAAACATCCCATCAAGCTCTTTGACTGCTGTTTCAGTTCCAGATATCAGCAGTGAATGACAAAGTAAGAAAATGTATAAGATTCAATCAGAAGATATATAATTAGGATCTGTTTTTTTTTTTTTTTAAAGAAAATTGACAAAAACTTGTAAACCTGGAAAATTTATTTTTCCCTTTTAATTTAGAAAGTTTTTATCAATCTTCTAAAAAAGGAAGATTCAGTTGTTCCAGAAATTTAATGTTTTATAATTTGCATGTTGACTTATCTCATCACCATTGATTTATTACTTTTTTTTTAGGTTTAATATAATTTAGACAAGTCTGTGTAACTGCCTACTTTCACATATTCTTATGAGAAATAGTAGTAGGAAGTACAACAGAGCCAAGCCAACCCCTTATTTGCATAAGTAGCATGAAAACATATGATCTATCAAATGTTTCGTGACAAGTATCAAGTTTACCAGGTTAACTTCTGATTTCAGTTCAATTCCTTAAAAGAAAGATAAGCAATAAATGTAATGAAGTTTACATCAATCTAGTTTGCCTCCAGTAATTACTAGTACTTATTGCATCAAACCCAATGAGAAGAGATACAGACTACTCTAGACTGGATCCTATAATCTAACTGTTACGAACTATAAACCAATGTTACTGCTTTTGATAATTAAATGAAAGTTTTGAACCACACTGTCAGCAACAAGCTGATACTTTTTGCTTCTAGGCTATGTCATTTAGTCACACACAGGTAAGTACCCAGAGAAATCAGATGTTCAAAGATGTTCATCTCCTCTTTTATTAAGGCATACTAATCCATGTCTACATTATCCAATATGTACATCTTTTTAAGATGGTAGGACATGAAGAAAATTCAGCTGCTATTTCTAGCAGGTTGAGCATCCACATAAAGGCCTTCACTGTAGGCTTGTCTAGGCTATGCTGACATGTCTGAGGGTAATGAAATAAATAAATAACAGGATAGAAGTGTTTCAATCTCAAAGTTGAGCTTTTAGCTTTATAATATCAGCATGTGTAACAAAGCTTTGAACCATTTTCAGTCAATTTCCCAGTCCCTAACTTACTGACGTCAAGTTGGCATCAGATTTCTCCAGAACTAATAAGGTTAGCCATCTTTACAAGCAGAAATATATAAAAGTATAAATAAATGAACAAATAAAATAATAAAAAAAAAAAGAGAGAGAAACAAGATTTTGCCAAAATAGTCTAATAATAATAATAATAATAATAATAATAATAATAATAATAATAATAAATCACACAACTTTAATTAAAAAAAAGTTCAATCAGAAGAAATTTTTTTCAAAGAATTTATTATTAATTTTTTTTACAGAAATTAAATAGAAAAAATAATTATAAAAACAAACAAATCTTCATTCTGAAATAGCGTGTCTTGATGGAGTATAACTAGTTGCTTCAGGGATATGTATGTATGCAATTCCTGTATATGTGTGAGTTTTACTGGATAATTACAGTTTATTTATACATACTTATCCACATGCATTATACAGTATGAATAAATTCGAATATGTATAATTACATATAGACACACATACCTATGTATACATTTTTGTATGGAATATTTTGAATAGAGAGAGGAAAACAGTAATTAATTTACATTTAAAGAAATCTTTGAGTGACATTTGCAAACCATTGAGCTAGAGAAAATAGCAAGTGGAAACTAACAACAGGTGCTGGAAACTATTAGGATCTGCTCTAGCATTAAAAGGGATTCATATTACAGTCCTGGCTGGGAATTCCAACAGTAGTTCTTTTAAACAGGGCTTAAAAAATTTGTGCCCATACCCACCCAGAAGAATGTTATAAATTCTTTGTGGGTGTGTCTCTGTCAGAAACCTAATGTATAAGGAAACATGTGAAGGAGTGGTGTGGCAGAACTAAAAGGAGGAAGAGAGGGACAGACAGAATTACTGAATTTTCAAACTAACAAAATAGGAGTTTAAAACAGTTTTAGGTTGGTTAAGCAGAGACAACTATTATTGTCAAAAATATTAAAACATTTGAAGAATTTTCACCAATTTTGATTTATGAAACTTGTGATAAAGAAAAAAGGAAGTTGTCAGTTTGTATATACACAAAAAAAGAAAAATAAATATAAAATAAATAAATAAATAACCCAACAGCATTATTCCATGTGCCACACAAGCCCTCTAATCCTCATATGTATGATCATGTGTACAAATAATTTAACAACTCTGACAATTTTTAAATCTGCCTAGGTAGTAAAAATTGATTGGGCTATTTACGATATATTTTGTAGATTTATTCAAATAGCATTTGAATGAGTATATTTTCTGGTCATCTACAGATGTTCTATTTTTTTCATATATGAATGTTTTGAGTTAAATCTTATCCGATGGAAATATATACAACAAATCATGGATTTCAATGTCTTTATCCAATGAGACAGTTTATAGATATATTTATTGAAATCTATCTAAACTTTTTATAAAATAGCAATAATCCTCACCAACAAAGTTAGTTTTTGTATGTGGCAGATGTTCAGGTGCAATAAACACTGTAAACAAACAGGAAACAACTATCTCATTCCAGGGAGAAAAATTAGAGGTAGTCGATAGCTTCCGCTATCTGGGTGACCAAGTTAGTAGTGGGGATGGGTGCACTGAAAGTGTAACTGCTAGAATAAGAATAGCCTGGGCCAAGTTTAGAGAGCTCTTACCTCTGCTGGCGACAAAGGGACTCTCACTCAGAGTAAAAGGCAGACTGTATGACGCATGTGTACGAACAGCCATGCTACATGGCAGTGAAACATGGGCTGTGACTGCTG
>NC_068990.1:49000805-49004943 GCF_001194135.2 Octopus bimaculoides
GCGTGACCATTGCCAGTACCGCCTGACTGGCCTTGTAGGGTTTTCGAGCGAGATCGTTGCCAGTGCCCCTGGACTGGCTCTTGTGCGGGTGGCACATAAAAGACACCATTTCGAGCGTGGCCGTTTTCATGCGGGTGACACGTAAAAGCACCCACTACACTCTCTGAGTGGTTGGCGTTAGGAAGGGCATCCAGCTGTAGAAACTCTGCCAAATTAGATTGGAGCCTGGTGTAGCCATCAGGTTGCACCAGTCCTCAGTCAAATCGTCCAACCCATGCTAGCATGGAAAGTGGACGTTAAACGATGATGATGATGATGATGATGATGATGATGATACTAATAAGGCAATAAGATTACATCACAGTAACATAGAAATACCACTAACTCAATAAAAGCAAAGACAATATGAAAAACCAAAGTCACTTTAGATTTAATTTCAAGAAAAATTGTAAAGAAAAATTACAAACTATAAAATCTTAAATTACTTGCATGATATTTTATGCAAGTAAAGTTTTGTTTGTACCTTTTTGCAAATATTGTTCTTTGGTAAAACACTAATCATGAATAAACAATAAAATTCTAACCATGTGAATGAGCAATCATTAATCAGATTGGGGTTATGACTTTCTGCTCCTGTTGAAGATGAAATCACTCCAGTCAGGTGAGTTTGAATGGTCAAGTAGCATAACAGCAGTCATGAAAGTACATAAGCAACAGGCATCTTTCAATCTAGATATACCATACCGCATGAATTTTCTGCGACTATACAGTAATCTTTGCCAAGTTCAATACAAATGCATTAATTAGACTCAGTTTCTATTCATTGGGATTTATTGGATGCAGCTAGTAATCTAGCACAAAGTTTGTGCTTGGAATATCAACTGGTGTTTTAGTATGTGTGTGTGTGTGTGTTTTGATTAAGTGGGAGAGATAATGTTCACTATTTTTTCGTTGCTCAAGTAAATACTGACGAATGCTACAAGAGTAATCAATTGTTACAGGTGGTAGGTCATAATCCCATTATATGAAAGTTTCTAGACAACATTACTGTATTTCAGATGCAGAGTTCCAAACCAGAAAATAATTAGTTAATTACATACTTAAGACTATTAAGTCATTGCTTGATCACAAAACTGATTTTTATCCAGTCAAACATTTTAAACATATCATTATCATTTAACATCCTCTTTTCATACTGGTATGGGTTGGACAATTTGACAAAAGATGGTAAATTAGGAGAGTGTGTTAAGCTCTACTAACTGCTTTGGCATAGTTTCTATGGCTGGATGCTCTTCTGAACACCAACCACTTTACAGAGTGTACTGGGTGCTTTTTAAGTGGCACCAGTAGCAGTGAGGTCACCAAGTAATCTGCAAGACAAGGCCCCTCAACTGAGGAGCGAAGCAGTGTTGAGGGAGGTGACTTAGTGCAAGGTGATGAAAGTATAGAGTATGAATACAGGGACAGAAATAGGTGTGTTGCAGTAAGGGAGATACATGGCAACCTTAGTTAGAGAAAGAGAGGGAAAGAGAGAGTGTGTGAGTAGAGAGAGAGTGGACAGAGTGTGGAAGGAGAGAATGGAGAGAAAGAGAGAGTGGAAAGGGTGAGTGGAGAGAGTGGAAAGAGAGAGAGAAGTGAGGTAAGATGGAAAAGATATGTGGAGTACACTCAAGTTACAGGGAGGTATATACAGTGAAGTGGACCAGAAACTGGATAGGGGAATGTAGTGAGTGGGCACAGGTAGAGGGAGGGGGTGTTAAGAGGGTTTGTGAGAAAGAAAGGAGAGGGACATATTTGCAAGGGTGAGTGGAAGGTCGAGGGAAGGGGTATCCTTGAAACTTAAAGTTTTGATAAGTCAAGGACATTTTAAACTTAAAACTGTTAAGGTACTGAACAACGTGGTTCTTGAAAACTCAAAACAGCTAAGTTATTTAGCAATTCATCAAATAACAACTTTGATTAGCACTCAAACATGCCTTCTCCATCACCAACATAAAATTTGGAGTGACAGGTGTAAAATAATTTAGCTGAATAGGTTGAGTTAGCACTGGTTCTCAACCATTTTTTTCCTATGGACTCCTTTGATTCCTATTTTACTCTACTAGACCTCCACAACCATCTGATGTTTTAAAAAATCCTATTATATTTTTATAATTAAATATTATTAAGAACTGTATAAAAAAATTTGCTAAAATATTTTGTATTATAGGAGTATAATTAATTTATTGCACTTAAATTTTAACAACAAAATCTTATATGAATGCCAAAGGGTCATGTGGACCACGGTTGAGAACTACTGAGTTAGTCTTTCACTTGCGACTACTACTTATGTGCTTAGTTGGTTCTCTGCTGATTCAAAATTTGGAACCTGTGGTCCCATCACAGAAGTTTAGCTGCTGAACTAGCTATTTGAGTCACCAATGTAAAATAAGCTACTTTACATTACAAAAGTCACCGAGCTTGCACATAATTCTGTTATTCTCCAAGAAAGCCTTGTTAGTGAAATGTGTATTTAGTATAGTTGTTTTAGAAAGATAGCAATTTGTTGCATAACTAAAGCTTCCAGAAGACATATTTCCAGGTGTTCTTATAAGAAAAGTAGAAGTAGCAGTACAATAAAACCATCCTTCATTTGTCAATTGTGAATATGGTTTGGATGCTTATGACAGCTCATATATCACTCATCAACTCTACCACATGCATGCACACACAAAAGCAGGAGGGTGAAGCCAATTTATAGAAGCAAGACTTAAATACTTACTGTCTAAGCGTGCTACTATACTATCTATTTGACATTGCTTTGTATAGGAATCTTCAATAGTGGGATCATAGTCTGTGACAAAGTAGGACTGCAAACAAACAAAATAAAAACAAATTAGTAAATCATTCAGCATGTATATTATTATATATAGTTCATAAAGTTAAACAAATAGTTATTATATGGAAAAATGCGAGCAAGAGAAATAATATTCTTAAGACTATAAACCTGGAAAAGTACGGGACAAGTTATTACACTTGGAGAAGTTCAGGACAAGTTATTACATCTGGTACAGTACAGAACAAGAAAACTTTTACTTAAAATATTGCAGCTAAGGATAAAATTTCAAATAAAATATTTAGATTTAGAAAATATTAGCTTTTATTAAAACTAAAAATTCTATTACAAGTTATTGCTTCTATTTGTTATTTCTTTTAAAAAATTCATTTTTTAAATTATTAATTAATAATTAGAAATTTAAAAATAGGTTATAAAAAATATTAGCAGTACATAATTAATACAAAAAATAGAATAATACAAAAATTAGTTACATATTTCAGTAAAATCTACCAATAACAACAAATTCACAGTAAAATTTGCTTGAGTTATTGTCTAAGTTATTGCTAAAGTCTTCACATTTTTAGTCTTGACCCAATGCCTATTTTTTACATAATGAATTTGCCTACCATATATACTATTCTACTTTGCATAAAACTTTAGCTATATTGGTACTTCTGGCTCTCATTTTTAAAGTATTCTAGTGTTTCAATATTTTAACAAAATGATGGTACCTTTTTCAATTATAATGTCACTTTGTAAATTAAAATCAAACAATGTTTTTAATATTCAAATTTTATCCTGAGCTGCAATATTTTAAGTAAAAATTTTCTTGTCCTGTACTTTACCAGATGTAATAACTTGTCCTGAACTTTTCCAAGTGTAATAACTTGTTCTGTACTTTTCCTGGTTTATTATTTTAAGAATATTATTTCTCTTGCTCACATTTTCCCATGTAATCCATGTTTTTTCCAGACTATGCTATTATGCTAATTAATAATTTAAGATTTTACCTTAGTGAAAATTGATTAATAAATTTAAAGTGTGTGTTGTGTGTGTATGTGTGAGAGAAGGTGTGTGTTGTTGTGTGTGTGTGTGTGTGTGTGAGGGAGAGACTGCAACGTACATTTTTTAATTTATTTTTTCCTTGCATCTTTGAGTGTGTGAGTGATTGACTGAGAAAGAGAGAGAGAGGTGTGTATTGTCAGAAAGAGAGAGAGCAAGTGTGTTGCTGTGTGTGTGTGAGAGAGAGAGAGAGAGAGAGGTGTTGTCAAAGAGAGAGAGGGAAGGAGAGAGTGATAGCATAAATTCTTTTATTTATTT
>NC_068990.1:49005430-49010625 GCF_001194135.2 Octopus bimaculoides
CATGCACACATGCCTTCGTGTTAAAACAGAAGATTGCCAAAATGGCTAGGCTATTGCCAAAATTTCTAAAATAATATTAAAATTTTTTTTCATTTTCATGATATAACTGCATTAATTAATACAGATAACATAATTAAACTAATTGCAAATTAGCGGTGTCATTGATAATTTTTTCCTTTCCTCAATGACGCTGGTGACGTATATTAAAAGTCCCCTTATAGAATTATATTCATAAAAAAGTATAGAACTAGATTATCACTCTCAAATTTGAGAAACAAACACTCATAGCATTTTTCCTTTAAAACTTCATTGCATGAGATTGATTCCATTAAATTCCTCAAATTGAGCTCTATCATTTTAGCTTAATTAAGATATAGTTTGTTTTTAAAATAAATAAGTTAATTATAGTTAAATCCAATTTTTCTTACCTTACTAATATTTTTTTTCATGATATTTTACCTCACAACTTTTTTGATACAAATTTTTGTTGTATGAGATCAAAACTATGAAATTCTTCATGCTTTCTTCTATCATAGAAGCTAAGATAAATATATTTTGCTTTTAAAATAAAAAAAGTTATTTAGATCTAAACTTGAATGGAGGCATTACTCTCTTATAGTGTTGCTACAAATTTTGATGAAAACTTTTTTCTACTGAACCAAATCTCAATTTTTTAACAGTTTTCAATTTGGTTAAGAATAGAATTAGTGACAAAGCTCTGAAGATGCTGTGTGAGCAGATTGTGGCCTTATATGTTTATATGACATTTCTTCTGATATTATTAAGTCCCTATACCAACAGTACTGTTGTTATTATTTAGGGCAGGTTCTCATATCAATTTTTCTTTTGATGAAGATTGTTGTGTCATTCCTTATGTTTCTTCACTTATGTTTCAAACTGGCACAGATATGGCTGTGCGGTTAAGAAGTTTGCTTCCCAACCATGTGGTTTGGAGTTCAATTTCATAGCATGATAACTTGGACAAGCATCTTCTACTATAACCCTGGGCTGACCAAAGCTGTGGATAGTAACATTATTGTTACTTCCCAGGTCAGTGGATCTTATGTTGGCTTTGTGTCTTCAAAGACATGCAGAATAAGATATCCCTTATTTGAGAAATAAAGATGGGTTAGTAACAAGAAGAGCATTTAGCTCTAAAAGAAGGCATCAACAATATATTCCCACAACTCATGCCAGCATGGAAAATGGACGTTAAATAATGATGATGATGATGCTTGTAATGTGTTGCAAACTGCAGATTTTCTATTGTGGTTACTTTAAGTTTCCAGTTATGTAGACATTTATCAGGATATTACCAGAGTAACATTCCAGGAAAAATAAACCATTCTGATTTTCTGAGAATGCATAACTCTTCGATAGCAGAAATGAGTTATTTTCCCCACAACAGCATAACAAAATCTCCAGAATTAAGGTGAAGTAGGAATCAAAAATAGAAGGGAGTGAAAACAAAAAAGAAAAATGAGAAAAGTGAACAGTGGAGTGCATACAAATGCATATGTCCAAACGTATGCACATGGGAGTAGGCCACTGAAGGAACTTAGTCTAGTAAAGGTGGCATGACCCATTAATGTAATAAATACTCCTCAAAATGTGTTTCACCAAAATGTCAGACCTGATATTTAAAAAGAGATTATAGTTATGTAGATTTTTTAGGATGATGAATTGTGCAAAGATCAAATCTTTTATTTCAATTTTTGTTAGGCACTCTCTTTCAATAATCTTGCATATGGTATTACAGATGTAAGGTTATTTTTCTGCTTTTAATTGTTAAATGCAGTCAGTTAATTTTGTTGTAATTCTTTTTTATTGATGAGTCTAAAAGAAGTACAGCTGTAGAATCATTGCTTGAAATTCGCTTCAGCCCATGCATCATATATGTGCTACTTCAAGGCTTAGTTTTATACAGGTAATTTCTGCTGCACAAATAATGGATTTTGTGTTGCAAGACATATTTCAAGGGCATGCATTACTTTTCTGCATAAGCATATGGCTTCTGTTCTTACAAGTGTGTATGTGAGTATCATCATCATTTTCACAACTACTTTTCTATGCTCACATGAGTCAGACAAATATACATTATGCAGAGTTTTTATGGCCACATTCCTTTCTTGTAGCCAATCTATTTCTATTTCCTAGCAAAGTAATAATCTCCAAGTCTATTGAACAACAAACTGACTGGAATTTTTTATGCAGAGAACTGAAAAGGAACAAGTCTTATGGAGCTTCTTGTTTACAAACTAGCAAGGAAAATACAAACTCTCTCTCACACACACACACACACGAAACAGGCTTCCTTCAGGGTTTGTCTATTAAATCAACTCGCAAGGCTTTGGTTGACCCTTGGCTATACTAGAACACACTTGCTCAAGGTGTCATTCAGTGGGACTGAACCTGAAAGTATATGGCTAGCAAGTGAACTCTTAACCACCTAGTCATGACAGCAAGAGAACATACTGAGACAATCAACCAAAATTCTATTTATACAGGAATATGAAAGACAAGGTTGATAACCTTTTCGATGAATTATAATTAATATTGGACATTGCAAATGGAGCTGTTGTGTTAGTAGCATTAAGCACAAATAACTGAAGAAATTATTGCTAGTTTTGGGTGTGTGAGTAATCTGAAGAACTGTTGTCTGCCCAGAAAACTAACATTAAACAAATTACTTATATTCCATGTTTATCTCAGCCAAAGTTATGAAGTAAACAACTAATGTTATACCTAAACAGTTTAATATAGTCAATTACTCCACCTCCTGGGATGTAGTAATGGGGTAAAAAGGAAAAATAAGAGAAATACCAAACAAATTGTTCAGTTTAGGCACAAGGCCAGACAAAACACACATGCATGTATACACTCACGATCATTAATCTCAGTTGGAAAATCCTGAATTTATTTATGACTCAAAGAATAAAACTTGAACAAGCCCATGAATATACATACGTAAGGTTCATCTTGAAAGTACTAAGGATTGGTAATTTACTGATTAGAAGGCTCAACAGGTAAAAAAAAAAAAAAAATGAGGGGAAAAAAACAAGTTTTATCCATAAAATAATTATTCAACTGTAATAAACAATAATCTAGTCACTAAGTGCATGTTTATATATGTGTGTGTACATTACATATATATATAGACACACACACATTGTGTAGTGTGTATGTGAGTGTAGTACATGTGTGAGTACTATGTGTATGTGCTGTGTATATAATAATAAAATAATAAATTCTATTCCTTAAGAACATTCAAATTCTATCCTAATGCTGCGATACCTACTTATGTTTAACATGGGATTGTTTTAAGCTAACAAGTGTACATCCACATGGTCACATGACCTGTTAGAAATATCAGCCAAATCTGCATCAAATACTCTCTCTCCATACTATCTTAAACAGGTAGCACACATTGAATGGTGTAATCTTAGATGTATTATATCTGAAACTAAGGCTAGATGGTCATGGCTGGAACACCTTAATCATATGCTAGCATGTTCGGAGCTGTCTTCGGGTTAAACTACAACTGAACACATTAATGTAATGAGGATCTCTCATTTTACTTTTTCTTTCAGATGCAATATATCAAAGGCCACATTGCCATCTTTAGAAATTTCAAATACATTTCGAAGAGTCTGAAGAAATTTGGCTGCTATTCTAGAAGGTAATGCAGCCATTTAGAGCTACTCATTGGTTCATGTGATAGGTGTATCAATATTATGTGGGCTGAGGCAGTGTGGAGTAAACAAGTCAGGAGGAAGAGTGGCTGCAATATTAACAACACATAACTAGGATATAAAATAACCATAGTAATATTATCGTTGCTGATAGTAAATGTTTAAGTAACACTATTTTGATTATCACTGAGAGAATGGTAATACGTGATATGTTGCAAAGTATCTTGAACTCCTTTTGGGACTATGTTTCTTAATGAAATACATGGTGTAGATGTTTCAATTCTTTTTGAAGATAAAGAATTTGGTGAGATTTAGTAAAATAACGTTTTTGATATTAAGTTAGCGTGTACAATGTAAACGATTCTTGCATAAACTTACAAAGGTAGCTTTTAATTTCAATATAAACACTTGAAATCAAGCATTTTTGTATCAGCACCTGAAACAGTCTCGAGTGGTTGCAACTAAGAGAGTTAATCAGTTCTACTGGAGCAGACTTATGGTTTGAAGTAGTTAACTAAATAATTAAAAGTGACCCAGCTATTGAGTACAAGAGTTACGAACTGTTTCAATCATAAATTGTGTTTTCTGTCATGCAAGTCAAATTTTTTAGATCGAAAAGTTAGGTCGACTTACACACCAAGACAACTTTGGAGGACCAAAAATTCTATGTGAAATGCAGTAGGATTTGGAAAGATAGTAAAGATGTTTGAATATTTACACTATATGTTTACATTATATAATACATCAACTTGTATGCAGGAAAAAATGGTAATATTTGCTTGTGTGGAGTGTGGACATCCAGTTTGTTGTACAATCTGGTTTTTGCATCGAAGAATGACAGGGACCTTCTCTTTGTGGCTGGTGACTTCAATGGTCATGTTGGACAACATTCATGGTGTACATGGAGGCTATGGTTTTCGTTCCTGCAATGAGGAGGGAACCAGACTGCTGGAGTTCTGTGATGCAAATGACTTTATGGTCTGCAATACTAACTTCAGGAAACCTGTCAGTCACCTAGTCACCTACCGTTCTGGCAGGCACACTAGTCAAATTGACAACATCCTTGCCACGAAAAGGGAAAGATGGCTGCTTATAAATGCCAAAACCTTCCTAGGCGAAGAATGTACCCCACAACATAGACTAGTAGTTAATGACTTCAGGATCAGGGCTACGTGGCTGCCCAGAAGACGACCAGCATGGAAGCTCAAAGATCCTGCGAATGGACAGAGATTTAGAGACTTATTACTCGAAGCCTTTGACGAAATAGAGGGGGATATAGCTTCACACGATGTAGAAGACAACTGGAGGTTTCTACGGGACAACCTGCTGAGGGCCACTGACCAAATCTGTGGATGGTGCAAAGTCCCCTCTCGACCCAAAATAACGTGGTGGTGGAACAATGTTGTTGACAGGGCTATTAGACAAAAGAAACAGGCTTGGAAGGACTGGAAGAACAGTGGTAGCAGGGAATTGTATCAGACTGCCAGAAGGGAAGCTAGGTGA
>NC_068990.1:49011960-49022898 GCF_001194135.2 Octopus bimaculoides
ACGTAGTTGATAGCTTCCGCTATCTAGGTGACCAAGTTAGTAGTGGGGGAGGGGCGCTGAAAGTGTAGCTGCTAGAATAAGAATAGCCTGGGCAAAGTTCAGAGAGCTCTTACCTGTGCTGGTGACAAAGGGTCTCTCTCTCAGAGTAAAAGGTAGACTGTATGATGCATGTGTACGAACAACCATGCTACATGGCAGTGAAATATGAGCCATGACTGCTGAGGACATGCGTAAGCTCGAAAGGAATGAAGCCAGTATGCTCTGATGGATGTGTAATGTCAGTGTGCATACTCGACAGAGTGTAAGTACCTTGAGAGAAAAGTTGAACCTAAGAAGCATCAGTTGTGGTGTGTAAGAGACACAATTGCGCTGGTATGGTCACATGGCGAGAATGGATGAGGATAGCTGTGTGAAAAAGTGCCACATCCTAGCAGTTGAGAAAACCTGTGGAAGAGGGAGGCCTAGGAAGACCTGTGATGAGGTGGTGAAGTGTGACCTTCGAACATTGGGCCTCACCGAGGCAATGACTTCTGACTGAGATTTTTGGAAATATGCTGTGCGTGAGAGGACCCAGCAAGCCAAGTGAGACCAAAATCCAAGGCCTCTGCCAGGGATGTAGCCAGCCCACTTATGCGTACCTTTCCTTCATTGGACACTAAACTCCACTTGCGAAGACCTGTTGAGGCAAGTGAAATCAAAATCGAACTAAATTCGACGACTGGCCCCCATGCCAACGTCTCCTTCATTGGACACTAAATTCGGCTTGCGAAGACCTGTTGGGGCAAGCGAAAGCGAAATCGTGATGGCACCTGTACCGGTGGAGTGCTAAGAGCACTGTTCGAGCGTGATCGTTACCAGCGTCGCCCTCCTGGCACTTGTGCCAGTGTCACGTGAAAAGTCTTTCAAGCGAGATCGTTGCCAGTGCTGCTGGACTCACTCCTGTGCAGGTGGCAAGTAAAATACACCATTTTGAGCGTGGCCGTTGCCAGTACCGCTTGACTGGCCTTCGTGCTGGTGGCACGTAAAAGCACCCACTACACTCTCGGAGTGGTTGGCATTAGGAAGGGCATCCAGCTGTAGAAACTCTGCCAAATCAGATTGGAGCCTGGTGTAGCCATCTGGTTCACCAGTCTTCAGTCAAATCGTCCAACCCATGCTAGCATGGAAAGCGGACGTTAAACGATGATGATGATGATGATTTCATTTGTCAGTGTGCAAACTGGAAGAGATAGAATGTTGGATAAGATACCTGACAATATTTGCTCCAACCCACTCTGCTTTGAGTTCAAACCCTGCTGAGCTCAATTTTGCCTTTCATCCTTCCAGCAGTAAAAAAAAAAGAAATACCAATCTGAGAATCCAAGATGGTGGATTGGCAAAACTATTAAAGTGTCAGATGAGATGTTTTGTGGTATCTATACCAAGTTTTTGTGTTCTGGCAGCAATACCTGCAGTGAGACTGGTGGTGCCAAGCTGTATCATACATTAAGCAAAGCCTTAGCACTGGACAAAACTGGTGGCTTGGGAGAGGAAGTAGCATACACAAGCAACTTCCTAGTTAAAAAAAAAAAAAAACTTGACCAGTCCTGCAGACATAGGTGCACATATATGGTCAGCTCTCTGACAGAAGCCCTAAGTCCATCAGCAGACTATGTGGGTTTTTAGATCCCCACTTCCAGTTGGTCTCAGTTGAGTAGATCTATGACAGGGAGCAAACCAATCATATGCTTGGAAGTGACCCACAACTACAGTATAGCATGTAAGTCATAACAAAATTTAGCCCAAGACATACTCTTTTTAGAGTGTCAATGAATTGCTAAGCAGACCATATTTAAATTTCTGTCCAGTTTTGTTTTGATTATCCAAAGATTCTGATAAAGACTGCAGAGGAAACATGTTAGATGAGCTGAATTACAGCTTAGGAGATTAGCTATCTCAACATAATAACAATTATAATCCTTTCTATAAACACGGCCTGAAATTTTGGAGAGGGGGTGGGGTTAGCAGATTTCATCAATCGTAATGTTCAACTGGTACTTATTTCATTGACTCCAAAAGGATGAAAAGCAAAGTCAACCTTGGAATTTGAACTTAGAATGTAAAGTTCTGTAAAATGTCACTAAGCAATTTAACTGGCATGTTAAAGATTCTGCCAGCTTTCCACACTAAGGCAGTCTAATCAAACCTAAACGAGTTGTCTCCCATACTTTTCAGAATAATTAAAATAATATTAATCACACATTAGCATTGTCTTTTCTTCACTGCACAACTATTTCGAATTGTCTTTTTAATGCTCACTGAATTTGGCTATATAATAGTAATAATAATAACAACAAGCGCACTCAGAGAGTGGAAACCTCTGCCAATGCAACACCAACATCTTTTCAACGATTAGCCAGAGATGATTTTTAAAATGAGAATATCTGAAATAAACTCGACTGCTCTCACAAACAAGAATACTAAAAATGAAACCGACTGCTCTCAAAAATTAAGCAAAAAAAACAAAAAAAAAACAGGAAAAATAATCCAGAATCCTTGACCAGTATCAGATCAATCCCAAAATCTAATCAGTTCATGCCAGTCACAAGGCCAAACATGCCTGAAAGTTTCATCTGAATCCATCCAGTGGTTCTTGAGATAGCTTGTCTACAGACAAACAAACAAACATGACTGAAAACAATACCTCTGCCTTTGGTAAGGTGGAGGTAATAATAATAATGATGATGTTGATAATGGTTTCAAATTTTGGCACATGGCCAGCAATTTCAGGGAAGAGTGTAAGTCAATTACAATGACCTCAGTAATCAACTGGTATTTGATGAAATGCTGCTGAGCATATAGTTTCTGATATAGGAACAAGGCCAGCAAAATTTGAGTGGAGGGTGTTACAATCAAACCTAGTATTTGGTTGGTATTTTATTTTATCGACCTCAAAGAGATGAAAGGCAAAGTTTGAAATCAGAACATAAAGTGCCAGAATAAATACTGCAAAGCATTCTCCCCCCTTGATACTTTAATGATTTTGCAAGCCTGTCTCCTTCCAAATAACGATAGTAGAAATAGTAGTTGGGGCAGCAACAGCAACACTAGTAGTTTTTTCTACAATAAGAGCTAAACTAATGGTATTTTAAAAATTTTTATGCCATACTGCTGTTCAAATGTTAGCATATGAGATGGGGAAATCAGCTCCACCTGTGCAAGTAAAACTAAACAGGCTTTAATGAATAGTGCTACCTTTTGAACTAAACCAAATTGTGAAAGACAGAAAGAAGTGGCATTACATATATTCAAGGTCAATAGGAAAGTAGTTGATATAAAAGAGAACTCAAATAGTTCACCACAAAAGGAAGGATTAGGTAACACTATTGTCATTATTAAAGCACCAGTTATAATTCATCCCAGATACAAGAAAATATAAACAAGAGCAAACTCATATTACAAGAGACAGCATTATCAAAATGAGTCACTGACCAAGGAAAGGTGCTAAGGTCAAGATTCAAGAATACAAAAGCCAGCTCTGTTCTGTCTACCTGTTTTCTCTTTCTCCCTCTTTCCTTAACCACCTGCCAACCCTTTACAACCACAAGGCAAACAGAACCAGCTATGTATGAATGAATAAAATTGGGGATGTTGGACAAGGGAGAAGAATCTCTGAAGCATTTCTCTAACAGGATATGAACACTCTGGAAAGCTTCTTGTGGAATAGCTAACCTAAAAAACATTGTATACCAGACAGAGACATAAACAAATATGGCTAAAGATTAGCGATAACACAATGCAAGTTTTTTAAAGGTTATATCAGCAGAGTATCATCACTATCAGTTTTACATCCTAGATATATTTTTACTCAAAAAACTGAAACGTAGAGAAGAAAAAAAAAAGATGGCCTCAGTCTCTCTAGTTACTGTGGTTATTGTGAGGAAATGGTGTATTCCTTAAATTCATTGGCAAGTATGGGTATTACTGAAGATTTAGACTTTATGTAATTTTATCTAGGGCAATTCAGCCAAACAGAGCCAATCCTTCTCCAAGTTATACCCGCAAAAAGAGTGGGTAGATCTGATCACTGCAAGTTAATGACATGCTCATTAATTTTATAGTGCTGTTACCACTTACAGTTTTCTTCAGATGCAATAATTTCATTTTCTTATACATCATTTCTGGAAAGGGATTTGGCCTTATAAACAAGAGGATGCAAGATCAAGATGAGAGAAATCAGGGAGGAAGTGGAATGTGTATAAGACACGGTAATATTGCAACCTCATTCAATCTATAACGGCATGGAAAAGAGACATTCAACTCATAAGGATGATAATGATCTTTGTGGTTGTCATCATCATCATCATCATTCTTTTCTATATAGGACACGCAATATTGATGAAACAGAGAACCACAACCACTAGCTCCTTCATCAGTTTGGAGTTTTTCCATCACTCAGTCATTTTCTCTCTCTCTCTCTCTCTCTTGGTCTGATGTCAAATACATGGGCAGGGTGTTTTCACTGCCTTGTCAGTTGTTCAGCATAGCAACAACAGTGATGAACTACAAATACATGACAGTCCATTTGATAAAAAAAAGGTGACCATCTCATTCATTCTACTATTGACTCTACTCTCTGTCTATGTTTACTTACAAGTATACTCAAAAAGTAAACACACAATACTCTGCTTTGTTTTTTTTGTTTTTTTGTTTCTTTTCTTCTATCTCTTTCAGATAAATTAACCAAAACTGAAACTGATATCTTGTTAGTGCGTTTGTTCGCTACAGCTAATACACTAAAATATAATCCAAATTAAATTTTAACCATATAAAATTTGGCCTTGATCAAGACAGTTTACACCTCACACTATCAATGTTTTTTTCCCCTTCTTCTTCTGACATAATTGCAGATGAAGTAAGATCTGGTGAGAATTAATGGAAACTATTACCAGAAATATAAATATATATAGTATGAGTGACAACAAATCTAATCATAATGATGACAATGAAATAAACAAAGCTAAAAAGAAAAAGAAATAAGAAAGAAAGAGCCAAAATAGATTATATATAACGTTCCCTTTTAAAAGAAGAAATGAAGAAAAATAATTTGTATCATAAAGGTGGACATCATGGCAGAAATGGTGGCTATCCTTAAAGAACATTAAAAATGATGTAATCTTGTCACCTATCTAGTTCCATCATAGTATTTATGCATCTCGTAAAATCAGAATCCTTAATACATTTAGTATGCATTAAATATAACACAGCTAATGACAGCTTAGGTATTTACACAGAATGCAAATAGCTCATGTATTTATACATGTATCAAGAGCAGACACCACCACTACTGCCAGCAACCATATTAATGCATGCAGTATATATAAATATTGTAGTGTATATAGCAATAGTGTGATATAGTGTCAAAGACAGTGGTGGTTTGATAGATGTAAACAAATAACAGCAGAATGAAATATTTTTTATATTTTTACCAATTCAAGATATGTCAGTCTAGTGCAAGAATTCTCAAAGAATTCTCCACAGTAGTAACCATAGTAACAGAATATAGGCTGTTAGTGAGACTGCATGCATAATGGTTAGCACAGAGGCTAGCAATGGAGAGAGAGAGGAGGGATGATGTGTGTGTTTGTGTGTGAGGGAATGAAAAGCAGTGAAAAGTACAAAAGCAAGGAAGAAAGTGGTAGAGAGAGGAGGGGTATTGGATTAGTTTGCAAGATATAACAACACTTCCTTATAACACAGACTTAATATATGTATGGAGATATAGAGAAAAAAGTCAAAATTACAATGATTGAGTTCGAGTGCGTGTATCGAAAGAGGCAGTATAACCATTGCTAATGTTATGCAACACTACACTACACTGCATTTTATGAACCACTTAGGGAACATTTAAATGGTTGTCCAATTGACTAGAAATAACAGTCAAATCTTTTAACAACATGCAACAGTCTTTTAAAAAAATATGACACATTGGGTAATGTAGTCTGAGATAGACTGCTGTAAATATGATGGGAATAGTCGTAGCTCGAAATGCTTTTCATCACAGGTCTGTTTGATGAAGTCTAGCTTGAAACTAAATAAAAACAACAATAACACTTGTAGTATCACTAAAGAAAGGGTCATAGTTCAACTAATTAGGAAGTGAGTTAGTCTGGATGAGAAGCAGTTCTGTTCTGTGCCAGGGAGAAGCACTACTGATGTTATCTTCCTGATAAGGCAGCTAACTACAGGAGAAACATTTAGCCATGAATAAACCTCTGTGCTTGGCTTTTATAGACCTGGGGAAAGCCTTTGACAGAGTCTCCTATTTGCTCATCTGGTGGTCAATACAAAAGCTAGGGATAGAAGTGTGGTTGGTAAGAGCTGTCAGAGGCGAGCTGACAGAAACATTAGCATGCCGGGTGAAATGCTTAGCGGTATTTCGTCTGCCGTTACGTTATGAGTTCAATTTCCGCCGAGGTTGACTTTGCCTTTCATCCTTTCGGGGTCGATAGATTAAGTACCAGTTACGCACTGGGGTCGATGTAATCGACTTAATCTCTTTGTCTGTCATTGTTTGTCCCCTTTATGTTTAGCCCTTTGTGGGCAATAAAGAAATAAGAGCTGTCAGAGCCATTGGCAAGGATGCTGTCAGTAAGGTGAAGGTTGGCAATGAGTACAGTGATGAATTTAGCGTACAAGTAATTCACCAGGGATCAGTTCTCAGTACCTCTTTGTTTATCATAGTCCTCTAGGACATAACAGAGGAATTTAAGACTGGCTTCCCTTGGGAGCTTCTCTACAATGATGACCTTGTTCTTATAGCTGAATCACTACCTGACCAAAAGAGGAAATTTCATATGTGAAAGCAAGGACTGAAATCTAAGGGCCTTAGAGTTAATTCAGCTAAGACCAAAGTCCTAGTAAGTATGAAAACAGACAAAGCTCAAATCTGTTCAGGGAGATGGCCCTGTTTGATATGTAGGAAAGGTGTTGGTAGAAATTCAATATGGTGTAACCAGTGCAAGCTATGGACACATAAGAAGTGCAACAGTATCATGGGAAGGCTAACTGAGAAAGTAGTCTTTGTCTGTGGTAGATGTGCATGTACAATGGACACTAGGAATGTACAGAGAATAGGCTTCCTCAAATGTCTGCAGGAATCCTTTGAAGTAGTAGATAGCTTCCATTACCAAGGTGACCAAGTTAGCTGTTCATCCATGCCCTTGATGGCAGTGGGCAGGATTTGAACTCAGAATATATAGAGCTAGAGTGGATACTGTAAGGCATCTCATTTGATGCATTATCACTTCTGCCTTGGATTGGTATATCATTGACCTTTGAAAAGATGAAAAGCAAAGCCAACCATAGCAAGATTTGAACAGAGAGCACAGAATCAGAATACTGCCAAGCATTATATCTAACATCCTAAGAACTCTGCTAATTTGTCATAGCAAGTAAAAGGGTCAGTCTAAAAGGGAATAGAGGAACATAATACAAGACAGACTGATGAACTTATGAGTTCACAATGAATATAATAACATTTCTGAAAGTAAGGTGATGAATTATTAATATAAAAATAAGCTGTATAATATAATGGAAAAAGCATCTCTTCAAATATTATATAATAATAACTTCTAACATGGGCATAAGGCTATAACATTTGTTTGAAGGCATAGTGGATTATATTGACCAACCTGCTATAATTGACTAATATTTAAATTTTTTCTATTGTCAGTCAGATACAGGAATGCCTTACCTATTTCTAACAACTCAACTGTAAATAAGAATCAGACATGTGTTAAGCATTAAGTTGAGTCATCACAATGGTAGTAGAAAGACTAAATCTAAACAATATGGTCAGTCTCATTAGGTACATTGTGGCTTTTGATAAACAAAATTTGAAAAAATTCAAGGAGACTCAAGATTAAAAGACATCGAAGTTTGTTTTTGAGTGGTATACAATGGTGAAGAATAGATAAATATTATCTGATGATGACTAAATGTTAAATGTACCCTAGAAATAAAATATGTCTAAGTGGTTTGTATGAATAAGGGAAGAGTAGAAAATGAAGCCAGGAAGTAGACCATGTTAGCTTAAGACAAAAGTATAACAATAATCAAAAAGGTTCATCTGATTTAATAGTGTTGGAATCCAGAAAGTAATTAAGAACACATTGAAATGAAGGAAGTTTTGTCACCTGGTGACCGATGAAAAAGCTAAATGGCTTGTGGGAGCTGTTCAAATTATGTATAAAGGTGTTATAAACAAGATCAAGACTGACAAGGACTCTAAGCCTCACTTATTCATTATAGTTATTTGAGGCAATAACTTTGGTGTTCATGACTGAAATCCTTAGGAACCTTTATATGCCAGTGGCCTGGTTTCCTTTGCAGAATCTGTTATCTACTACATATGTGGAAAATCGGTGTGCGTTTGTTTGTGGTGTTGTTAGCTAACTCCTTCTATATCATTTTATTGATTTTGATGAAACTTGATACATGAGTAGAATTCATGTCTGGAAACCTCGTGACATACTTTGTTGAAAAAAATTGATAATACAGCCCCTAGAAAGGACCTTTATATAACTATTTTTTTTTAACACCGAAGGGAAATAACCTATAGCATCTGTACAATACTTTTTTTTAAACACTCAAGGGAAATAACCCATTTCATTGTTTATGTTTGATTACTTTGAATATTGAATTTTTGTGTGTCCTATTTCTAGTTTATGCAGACAATATCACTTTTATACTTTATTTGACACATGAGTAGAACTCATGTCTGGAAACCTTGTGACATAGATTGTTGAAAAAGAAATCGATAATAGGAGCCTTCCAATGGATCATTCTATCTACTACATATTACTAATATTTTACTTAAAAAACCCAAGGGAAATAACCCATACCAACTGCAGATTTTAGCGAAGCGATCAATATTTGATTCTTACGATCAGCCAACCTAATTCTGCATTTCACTACTAAACATTATTATTGCATTTCCATAATTTGAATCTTAAACATTAAAGACTTTGTTCATATATTTCTATACATACATACTTTTTTGAATGCCCATTACTCTGATAATTCTGCATTTTTACAGTTACTCTTTTTCCATGACAGTAGATAAATTTTTTATTCCACAACGTATTTGGAGTGGCTTCATGCAGGTATAGCATGAATTCGATCCTTGATTGCCAAATTTCACTTAACACTTCGACAGCGCTTTTCTCACAGTAAAACAATAGTTTTTCTGTGAATGACAGCAGTTATACATTTCCCAGATGCCTTCGCTAAGCAAAATAATGTCTTTGCCTCTCGCCAACCTCTCTCATCATCCTCTGAAAACCTCTCTCAGCAACCTCCAACAATCTCTCCCTCCTCCAGCTGACAGTTTTTTGTACTTTTTCATGACGGAAAATACACGTTATAACGAAATTGCTTTCTCATATCAGAGTTATTAATAGGCGTTTTAATAGAACATCTTTACCCTTGGGAATTACCGGGTACACCAGCTAGTATATATGTACATAAAAATAAATAAATAAATAAAAGTTCCAAACATGGAAGAATGACTTTGATCATAAAGACCTGAAGTTCAAAGTGTCTAAGTAGGAGCACATAATCTTAGTGCTGTTTGGAAAATGAACTGTTTTGGAAGAACAGGAGCAAATAGGATCTTCAAAGTGCATATGCTGTATAAGCAATGGGTGCAGAGAAGATTCAGTAGAACTCAAGTGACTTGATTTAAGATTTCAAATGTGTTACACATACAAGAATAGTGACAAACACGAAATGAAGTCCACACACTACTTCAGCTCATGAGATATACTACATTTTCTGGCATATAAGATGCACTTTTCAAAATTTTTAAATGCATCAAACAATTAACCTGCATCTAATACAGCCATATTACAGATAGGAGACAGAATGTCATAGGTTATTATGCCTAGTGGACTTATGCTCATCCAGCTCCCTTGGAGCTTGATAAGCATAAGTCTACTATGCACAATTGTTACTAATAATAAAATGTTGAAAGCAAGCCAAAATATTAGTTTGTTAGCACAAACTTATAAAAAATTGCTTACAGTATGTCGGCAGTTATGCTGGAAGGTCACATCATTGCATTATACCTTTTTCCTCAGCATATATAACCTACACCTGATATGTCTTGCATTATTTAACGACTTAGTTACCTTTAAGATTTAAAAAAAATTTACCCAAATAACTAATGCTACTACTCTAATCGCTATTTGCAAAGAGTGAATGACAACAAAATCATAGTGGCAGAGTGTCACTCTTGTGACTGATCACAGTTACATAAAACACCAAAGCTGGAAATTCAGTACTTGCATAACAGTTTATTTACAACAAATTTATAGTTTCATACTTTATTCCAGTATCCAATGAAAACATTGTATTTACATTCACATAATCATACATTTCCCCTACGAAACAACTTTACAATATCTTTCAATAAATATATGATAAAACATACTAAATTTGTTTTTTCCATAAAATATACTTGTACAATGTGTCAGCAAATAAGGTAGTTAACTTCCTCATGCATACATTACTTGATTAATATTGGAGGTGGTTGTAATAGGAGTATAGAGTAAGAAAAGTGAAATTCAGAGAGCTGGCAACAGATATTTCATCATCATCATCGTCGTTTAACGTCCGCTTTCCATGCTAGCATGGGTTGGATGATTTGACTGAGGACTGGTGAAACCGGATGGCAACACCAGGCTCCAATCCAATTTGGCAGAGTTTCTTCAGCTGGATGCCCTTCCTAACGCCAACCACTCAGAGAGTGTAGTGGGTGCTTTTACGTGTCACCCGCACGAAAACGGCCACGCTCAAAATGGTGTCTTTTATGTGCCACCTGCACAAGAGCCAGTCCAGGGGCACTGGCAACGATCTCGCTCGAAAACCCCACAAAGGCCAGTCAGGCGGTATATA
>NC_068990.1:49022964-49027856 GCF_001194135.2 Octopus bimaculoides
GATATTTCATCATCATCATCGTCGTTTAACGTCCGCTTTCCATGCTAGCATGGGTTGGACGATTTGACTGAGGACTGGTGAAACCAGATGGGAATATTTATATATACATATATGTATGTACGTATGTGTGAGGGGATAGATATATACGTGTATGTCCCCCTCACATGTGGTGACAGTGACTGTTGACTATTTTAGTGTGCATGTGCACGCATATATATATATTTCTCAACATATATACATATATATATATACTTATATATGAAACACTCTAACTACTGCAGTTTTACTACTGCCTTTACAGTCTGTATACCTATAAATGATAATGGTTTGGTATTAAATAGTGCATCACTCTCAACTCCCTAATAGTTTCTCAATGGCTGTTTTCTCTTCTGCAAAAAATCTCTTTCAGGTTTCTCAATAAGTATCAAAATGAAGAAGACTGTTTGTTAAAACATCTTTGATGTGCAGCTTGGGTTGCCATGTTTGTGTTTTGCATTCCCTGAATACAATTCCTTTTTGTAAATAGACACCATTTATATGAGACAAGCTCTGTTTGGTGTAGTAGGCAACTGACTAATAAGATGTGTAATTATAGTGTAAGCATGTCTGTTGTTGCTGGTAATACTAGCTCCCAAATATTAAAGATTTAGTCCCTTCATGGTGAAACCTAAATTTGATATACACAAATAAGTGTAAGGCATTGAGTTCCTAGTATTTTATGCAACAGATGGTCCAGATCTAGTGTAATGCAGAAATTACATGCTTTATTTTTAGTCTACTGGGTAAGTTTTTATCTACCACACACACATCTAAATATACATATACACATATATATACAGAGAGGAAGGTCACTGCTGTTTTTGTTAAGTGAAAGTCCAACTTAATATCAAGAGTGCCTATATTTGCAATCTGAGATGCAGGAAGGTTTCTATTGCAGCAAAAGACTTGTTTTCTCAAAGCATTTATTAGGTAGAGTCAAATCTTTATTATGGAGTTTAACAATTTTTGACAGGTTTATTTTCATTACAAACTTACAACACGCAGAGAAGAATGTCTTCCGCAACTATTGCAGGTCATTCCCCTACAAAATCATTATCATATGTGTTAAAGTGTAACTGAATGCACACTCTTGAGATGTCTTCACTTCAAGAAATGAACAGTATGCTTGATGGTATAAGGAAGGCATGAGGAAATAGCACTAAGACAACATTACCAAATAAGGTGAGAGTCAAGATACAACCCAGTTAAAAATCATAGTGAATACCAATTTTTCAGATATTCATCTGAACAATTTGATCAAGCAAACAAATGATAAAAGAAGTTTCAGCCATGACTATACCATCTGTTTTTCAACCATACATGGTCCCATGAAGACTCCTGCATTAACTCAACCTTAATTTGTTAAATCTAGTAGTGGAGCTGAAGACCATCATGATAAGTAGCAGAATCAAATATTTTTGAGAGGCCAAGAAATACAATAGTTATTTCAGTATGTTGTTTTTGTGAGCTTTACAAAGGTATATTGCTGTCCTAACTTGCCTGACTATTGAGGCCCCTGCTGCTTTCTGTATTTCCCCTTCACTTGAATAGAATACTATGTTAGCTGTGAAATCCATACTGACTCATATAAGACCCTCTAAGCAAGTGTCTGAAGTTTAGTAGTTTGCCACGAATGAATACTTAACCAACAAGACTTAAGAATAAGTCACATTGGAGATAAGTGTGTATTTCAACAAAGGTAAAAACTAAAGAATTTCAGCTGCGATACCACTTGCCAAAGTTATCTATGTGCAAAATAGACTGTGACAGTGTGCTACAGTAGGAGATAGACATAAAATACAGAGGACCTGCGGTAGTCGGAAAGAAGTTGAGCATTGTCTGCTGGATGTGCAATGTTAACAACAAACTGGTGAGTGTAAACAAATGTGCCCATATATATACAGGTGAGATGTGCACAGATGATGAATGGATAAAAATGCAACATGTACCGACAGTGAAAGGTACTCATGACAAGAGTAAAACCAAAAATAAGATACAAAATAAAGGATGGAGAGGCAATATATTGTATGGAAAGCTCATTCAACCTATACTAACAAAGAAAGACAAACATGATGACAATAAGAATGGTGTCCAAAACCATACTAACATACTAAAGTACAATTGCATGAAAATTTTTCTAAGTTCCTGAAATTTATAGAAAATTACAGTTAACAGACTAGTCATACTGTAGGCAAAAGCAGACAAATGTAAGTTTTAAGGTTGGATATTGTGGAGGAGGTAGCCAGATATATAAAATTAAGCAGTTGGGGAAATAAAACTTTCATAAAAATGCAAGTTACTCAACAATAATCTTAAACACACACACACACCGTTCTGCTAGATTTAGGAGTGGTTTTAGAATATGATGTAGAAAGAAATTTAAGATTATTCTAACTAGTTTGTGAATGAATTTACTGACAACATACCTATTTCTGTTTAAACAACAGCAAACGGTAGAGAAATAATAATGATTTTATTCAATACTGCAGATGGCAACTAAGTTTCTACTGGACTGAGGACTCAGCTAATAAGAACATTATTGATACAAAGTGTTACATTTGTTCAAAGTAAATCATTGCTATGAGTTTTTCCTATTTGCTGTATGTGGATGTGTGTGTGTGTGTGTGTGTGTGTGTGTGTGTGTGTGTGTGTGTGTGTGTGTGCATATGCGTACTTAAGTACAAATATTTCTCTGCATACACACGACACAAATAGAATAACTGGTAAAATGCTTGCTCATGTGAAATACATTAATATACAGAATAAGCTATAGTCATCAAGAGAAGTACAATGAGTAAAGTGAATGAAAGGACATAACACTTCACAGTCAATGTTTATTAGTTTGAGAATTCTATTAGCTGTAGGCTATATTTACATATGAGATTTTGTTATTATGTATGTCTCCTGATATAAAGCAGCTACCTGCGGAACATTTTGCTTGGGACAATTTGTTTGCTATATTATTGTAACATTTTAGGTAGTCTAAGTGAATGTTATTTACACCACAGAAAACTATGTGTCACATAAGTTACCAAATATTATTTATTGGAGTAATATATTTCAGTAACTTTATATTTAAAGTTTACATAATAAGCCTACCATGGAGTACATAAAGACTCTAGAACAAGCACCACCCCATTTCTCCCAGAATAAATACCAAGAACAAGAAAGAAATAAAAAGGTACAGTCTCTAAGAGAAACCTTAAAAACAGGCAGACAAAAGTCTTAAAGTAGGTAAATTAAAAAACTTGATTGGTTAGGAGTAGAGTAATTAAATTATGTAAAACACACACAAATTTAATTACACATCTACTTTTACAGAGAAAAATTAAAATAAGTTCATGCATGACTTAACACCTACACATGGAGACGAATGTATTTAAAATAAAAAACTCACACAGGATTGCGTTGTTTCTAGGCTATCACTGTATTCAGAAGGTTTGTAAATGGTACAAGAAAACCTCACCCACATGTGCTTCTCAAGGAATATAGAGCTGAGTCATGTTGGAGGACATCAAGTCATTCCAAGGGCTAACATGCTATGAATTCAAAGACTGTTTCTATTTTACTATTAGCATCTTAAAGTACCACACAGTGGAATTGAATCCAAAACCATGTGGTTGGGAAGCAAGCTTCTTACCACACAACAATGTCTGTGCTTTGCCGTACCTACAATAATTATTCCCTAGTTTTCAGTCTAAGCATTTTCAGTTTTATGTATATCTCTTCAGAGATTTAACATTGATTAAATACTTGTTTTGAGAAAAATATTGAACAGCTTCCTTGTTTTCCATTTAAATATAGTTTCCATTACACACATACATACATTGAAATATTTTCCAAAATACCATATAAATCAAAAAAGTTAGATTTCCATTGATATACATTAATAAATGCGAACTTCTGTCTGCCCATGTGGGATGCCTTTATCTCTACATTTCCTTTACAAAGACATATTATACCTTTTTTGAATCAGGATGATCCCAGGATTGAAGAGCTGACCGTCATTTGGTTCTTGAACATACAGTATTAGGATCTGATTTAAAAGCATTTGGTTGCTCTTTCTAGCACATAAAGTGGCTGAAGTTTCAAGGCCATAGTATTACTGAGATAGGCGAACAACAGTTACCTCCCTTAGCTTAAAATTTAACTAAGAAATTTAGTGGTTCTTTTTATCTTTTTCAGTCATTGAACTACAGCTACACTGTGGCATCACCTCGAAGAATTTTAACTGAACAAATCAATACCAGTTCCCCCCTTTTTTATGTCTGGTATTTCAACCCTTTAAACAGAACCCTTGATTCAATAACACTGTGTATAAACTCTGTATTTGGAATGACCAATTTCAAATACTGTTGGATTTTACTCAGGGTATTGGAATCTTAATAATGGATTTACAAATGCAATGACCAATCGTAAAGACAATTAGATTTTACTCACAAGGTATTGGAACCTTATATGTATACCATTCTGCCTAAACAATGGACTTACAAATATAATATCCCTACATTCACTCTCTATTTGCTATCTTAACTAAACTAACTATTGCTTAACCATCCTCTCATACCATCTCCGATGAAGGGATATAACAAATATCCTGGAAACAGCTGTAAGACCTTCTATTTATAAATGTTCTATGTTATACACAGCCTTGGGTTTTTATCTCATTACGAAAAGTAAATCCTTATATTCACACGATGATATATGACCTGTGTTGGACCCCTTATTCGCATAATCACTGAACCTGGAGCTTAACTGTGGTTTATCCATAGCACTTACTCACCATTACCTCAAACCTCTGGGTCTAAATGACACCACTATCGCTCATAACCTATACATATATATATATATAT
>NC_068990.1:49027956-49033661 GCF_001194135.2 Octopus bimaculoides
TAGAAACTCTGCCAAATCAGATTGGAGCCTAGTGCAGCCATCTGGTTCACTAGTCCTCAGTCAAATAGTTCAACCCATGATAGCTTAGAAAGCAGACGTTAAATGATGATGATGATACATATATATATATATATATATATATATATATATATCAGACACTGCTTCTTGCAAACTATACTACTATGTATAGGCATGAGTATGTGTTAAGAAGCTTGCTTTCCAACACATGGTATCGGGTTCAATCCTGCTGTGTAGCACCCAGGGCTGACTAAAGCCTTGAGAGTGGATTTGATAGACAGAAACTGAAAGAAGCCCATCATGTGTGTGTGTGTGTGTGTATGTGTTTGTTCCCTATTGCTGCTTGACAACCGGTGTTGCTGTGTTTACATCTCTGTAACATAGCAGTTCAGCAGAAGACTGATAGAATAAATATCAGGCTTATAAAATAAATAATTAATTCGTTTGACTAAAATTCCTCAAGGCAGTGCCCTTGCATGGCTACAGTCTAATGACTGAAATAAATATTAAAAAAATTGAAAAGGTGAATAAAAGAAAATGGATTGTACAACATTCTTTATTTAAAATCACTACAATTGCTTATATACATCATTACTCCTATAGTACATTGGCAAGATGATATACTATGGGTGTAACAGTGCATAGAAACAATTGTACTGTTTTAATTAAAGAATGTCATCCAATCCATTTTCTATTACTTATCTATATATATGAACCTTATAGACACTATGAAATTCTTGATGCATATCCGGTAACAAGAGCATTCTCTCTATATGATGACATCCAGTAGCCAATAACTTCCTATTAGAAATAATAATAATGGAATAAACAGATGTGCTTTGTATAGGCAAATTTACTGCAGTTACCATGAAGAAAAGATTTTCCTTTATGGTAAAAAAGGTGTAAAAACACTATATATGTCCAGTACTGCCTTCTGTTGGATGCCCAGATGTGTTTCTAGCTGTTTAGCCATTATCAGTGGGAAATACCAAAGAGAGGCAATTTTCAACAGATTTAATTAAAGATGTAGCTTTAAAACAGTCAACAACATTGACTCTGTGGCACCATTACACCACCACGTCAAAAGAAATTCAGCAATATTAGCACCAAGCAGTGTTTAGACATAAGCAAACTTTAGTTTAGTTAAAATATGTTGGTGACAACAGAGAATTTTTTTTCCTAACAGTAACTGCAGTGAATTTGCCTTTAGAAGTTGAAATATATCACAAACATATTTTAACTAATCTAAAGTTTGTTTATGCCTAAATGCTGCATGGCACTGATACTGCTGAGTGTGTGTGTGTGTGTGTGTGTGTGTGTGTGTGTGTGTGTGTGTGTATGCGTGCGTGCCACGCACATGCAGGCATGTGCGTGGTACTGTCTCCTTGCTGAGGTATTGAATGATACTTGTAAATAAGTGTCACAGCTGTGCAAGCAGTGTTCTTCATTTCCAATCTTCTGTGTCTGGTTATGGGGAAATATTTTCTTGCTTGGAAACAGGTGAGGGTTAACAACAGGAAAGGTATCTGGCCACAGAAAATTCACCTCAAGAAAAACTTCTAGGTGACCCATGTGAGCATGGAAAAGTGAATATTAAACTAATGATGATGATATGTAAACCTTTGTGTGTGTGAGAGAGAGAGAAAGAGAGAGCTATTTCCCTTTGGTTTCACATGTATGTGCACAGATAGTAAACAAAAACCTCCCCATTCATACAGATAGTGTTTTTTATTGCAAAAGCCTATCCAGTCTGTTCTTAGTTTGACAGATTAGAGATTATATACTTGCTTGGAAGTAGTTGATGGTTGGTGTCTGGAAGAGCTTCCGGCTGAAGGAAACACTGCATTTACATAGTCTCAGCATGGAAAAGTAGATGTTAAAATGCTGATATTGATGATATATATATATATATGAATACAGTGTACATTTAAACACATAAGAGGTATCCATTATAGGGTTCCTTGCATGCTAGAAAGAACAGCTAAGTACCAAACCACTATTAGGGATAAAACTTCGAAGGGAATGAAAAATAAAAACATTTACCATCAGGCTCCAATGTTTTCTGACTTATTTTAGCAAATAAAATAATTTGCCAGGCGAAGTCTTCTTCAACAGGTACACCCAGATTAAGCATATATACACGATGCAATCTAGTATATGCCCCATGCTTATACATTTGAATTTTTTAAATCTATTGCGCAAGCGCAGCTCCTTGTCGGCAGTAAATAAAAAATGCCGGCGTTTCAATTCAAAAATTATCCAGAAAAATTTATCAATAATTAATATCAAGGGTAATAAGAAATATTAGAAATTTCTACTACCAGTGGCCTAGCATGTAAAAATTTAGTCCATTGACTATATATTATTCTTATAAATACAGTGTACATTTAAACACATAAGAGGTGTTTAAATGTACACTATTTATATGAATAATATATAGTCTATGGATTAAATTTTTACACTTTAGGCCACTGGTAGTAGAAATTTCTAATATTTCTTATTACCCTTGATATTATTATTATTGTTATATATATATATATATATATATATATATATATATACACACACACTTCTATTGTATACATACACACACAAATGTATGCATATCTGTGTGTGTGTGTGTATATATATATATATATATATATATATATATATATATATAGTGTGTATGTAATACATAAAATATCAGAACTGAGATACAATACATAATGCATATTAAATATTTTAACCAAATTCTAATACTTTTCTATTTTTCTTTCTTTTAACAGGAAGGAAAAAGACAATGCTGCCAAAGGAAATATTACAATAATAACTTTAAAAAAATATGAAAGTATGTAAAAACACACTTTCTATTTTGAAGAAAAAGAAAGGTAAAAAGAAAAAAAGAAGGGTTAAATCATGAAGATAAATTGAAAGATAAATTAAGATCACAATTTTAATGCAAAAGAAAGATAATCAATTTGGCAAAATACATACATACATACATACATATACATATATATGTAGTGTAATATTTCATTATTGATGAACAAAAATAGTACTCCATCCAATGAGAGACAGATATCATTTAATATGTAGAGAATTTAAATTTGAGCTACCATTAGTTTCATGCCTCAGATAACACAATGGTTAATCAAGCCTGAATAGCGTGCCATGTATTTTTAGGCAATCATTCACACTCAAAATACAACATAGCTTTACGAGCTGCCATTTCGCATTTTGAGTCTGAATGATTACCTGAAAATACAGTGTGCTATACAAGCTTGTTCAACCATTGTATTATCAGAGGTGAAAAACTCTGAGGACTGGATGTTAAAACTAGTCTCAAAACATGAAAACAAGAAAGCATCATATTCAGTAACAAAACAGGCAAAGGAATATATAAGCAAATTCTAAATACAACAAATTCCAGAATTAGACGTACTAGAAACAAGCACAGAAAAAGCTAAGCGTATGAAAACACGTGCTAAAACTGCTGCCTTAGATATTCTTACTGATGAATGCCAAGAAAAGCCTCTCAATGGCAAATACCCAGAGAGAACTATTAATGCCGATGTTGACAAAGCCCTTACCCATCAATGGTTAATGGCCTCTGGTTTAAAATCAGAAACAGAAGGGTTTATCATAGCAGCGCAAGATCAATGCCTACCTACAAGAAACTACCAGGCCAACATATTAAAGAATGGCAGCTTCCCAACATGTCGTGTATGTCAACAACAAAATGTAACCATTGATCATGTTATCTCTATGAGCAGTCTTCTAGCACCTACAGAGTATTTCAATAGGTAACAAAATTCTTTGGTAGTCCGTACTGATGAGAAACAGATATTTTCGGTAAGGAAATATTAATTTCGAAACCGGTCTGCAGATAACATTGTATGTATTTATGTAATTTTCACTTGTCTTGCCCGTATACATTTTGTTACTTCGCTAAATTTTTCTTTGAGAACAATTCGGTCTTAGACGCATTACATGTAATCTTCTTCTAGCACATTAACAGTTCACCTAGTGGTCTCCTTTATATATACATATACAATAATCCTTTGAGATCTCAGATATTTTTTCTGAATCTCCTTGATTCTTTCAATGTGCTTGTTCCCTGATATTAAATTGATATTAATTAATATCCAATTTTTTTACCCTATTGTTTTAATTTAATATATATATTAATTTATGTATATATTAATATTATCTTGGTTGAAAAAACTTTAATAATGTAAATATGTTAATAGTTACCAGGGTAGCAAAAACCACACAAAAACTGGGATATTATACCCGGTTAATGGGTAGAAATTCCATGTTAAAGTGATGTATTTTGAGTAGATATGAAGAATAATAATAAATGGAGTAAAACGCGTATAAGCAATAAATTCCTTTAATTCCTACATATGTTTCAAAATTTATGTGCACTCTACTCCAAAGAAGTAAGAGGTGCTGGAAAATGCACATAAATTCATCGTCAGGGAACCAACTTACAAAAGCAAGACATGCGCTACAAGTAATAACACTATATAGCTAAGTAAATGACCGTTAGAAACAAGAATGCTAGTTTACAGGGAGAGAGGCTATGAACGCTATACTAAAAGTTTAAATTAAAAGAAGACATAATGAAACGCAGTAAAATTCAAAAATCTAAAGTTCATAATAATGGTAAACCAAAAATCTTAGTAAAGGAGAAAGGAAGAGAATCCAATGCATTCTTTATATATTACTCCTTATGTAAACAAACTTATATAATGAAGTAAAATTAAGTATAGATTGTAAATATAATTAATCGACCATAGCATTGTATCATATTAAGATACGATAATTAACCTAAATAAATGGTAATACAAGGTACAAAACTATAATGTGATGAAATAATAAGAATAAACATGCTTACGATAACAAGATTGATAGTATGTATGTAAATATACAGTATGCTTCAAATTCAACGAATATAGCTTTTCTGGGAAAGACTTGCTGAACCAACTATAGAAGGGGAAAGAGTAAAAACAACTGGCGTTGGATTTAGATATAATTATTATTAAGATAATATTTTAATGTTATTATTCTTGTTATTGTTATTATTATTATTGTAATAAATATAAAAATAAATTTATTATTATCATTATTACTATTATTGTTATTGTCTAAAGTTAAAGGTAAATACTAAGTTGGGTGATTGTACATACCACTTGTAAGGTAGCTGTCCACTAGTGAGAATGTTAGTAGGTGAAAAAAATAAAAATAATAACTAAAATTAGTAAAAAGGATGAAATTAATGAAATGAACTGAAGGTGTGTTTCCTCCAATGCTGGCACCTGTATGCTCTCTGTGTTATTTGGTTTACTAAATTATTCTTGGAGAACAGAATGTGGAATAGCTCCAAGTTACAGAGAGGACAAAAATCTTTACCCTTGTCGTAGGGTATTGAGATAGCCAGCATTGACCATTCCAAAGAGAATTGTTTACTGCAGTCCTTAAGTTTCCAGATTAACTTACTTAGACCGGTACTATTATTTTTATTCCTATCCCTAAAGGAAGAATATCATCATCATCATCATCATCATCATCATCATCATCATCATCGTTTAACGTCCGCTTTCCATGTTAGCATGGGTTGGACGACTTGACTGAGGACTGGTGAAACCGGATGGCAACACCAGGCTCCAATCTAAATTTGGCAGAGTTTCTACAGCTGGATG
>NC_068990.1:49040913-49047474 GCF_001194135.2 Octopus bimaculoides
TTTGTGTATATGTATTTATGTATGCATGTACATTCTCACACATTTATAGGTATGTGTTGTCCAAACCACTATCCGGCAGCGTCCAATTCGCTAACGGTTTTTTTCAAATGAAACAAGTCATAACCTTATCCATCTATTGTTTTCATAATCGGTCATAATGTCTTACATTTAAGATGATTCCCATGCTTTCCCTGATGAGAAGGTTACAATTTTAATATCAAAGATCCCTATGGATCACACAGGTTGTAATCCTTTGAAACATATGTAGGAATAAAGTATGCAATTATAACATGCGTTTTCTCCATTCCTTAAATTCTTAAATATACTCAAATACCCAAAATTTCAAGTTGTTCCTGCTATAGTAGAAGACACCCACCTCAGGTGTTGTACAGTGCTATGAGACCCAAAGCCATATGGTTGAGAAGCAAACTTAACCGTACACTCATGCCTGCATGCACATACATACATACATACGTACATAGACAGACAGACAGACAACAGAATCATCATTAATTTTTATCCATTGTTCCATACTTGCACATATTGGATGGGGCCCTCTCCTGTATATTGTCTTGCCACTCATTGCAGTGCTTTGTCATCTTCTTTGTGAAGGTCAGCAAACTTTACTACTTTCCCAAGTCTTTTTCTCCTGTACATTACTTCCACTTGAAGTACTTGGCATTTCTTTACCAAAATTTTTGTCCTCTTTGTACATTGCATGTCCATACCAGCTATTTTCTTTCAAACACACTATATCTGATTCTGCTTAAACCCAGCTTTTCAACTCTTTTGTACTTTGTCATTCATACACACTAACATACACATCCAGGGGGAAGACTCTCCTCATTTCTTCCCCACTTTTACACAGCTTCCATATTCAATACCCATATCAGTTTCACTACAAAGCAACATTGCACTTTGTACACAAGCATTATTGTATGACCTGTCTTTCAGTCAGAGAGAATCTATTTGTTACTCATTCTTATTCTGGCAAATATATACTTTCAGAACATCCTCCTCTATTTCCAGGGAGTCTTCAGCTGTGTGAAAGAATTTACTTTGTGTATGCTCTTGCTGATAATTACTCTTGCACATCTGAAGTCCTTTTCTGAGCTTGCTTGTGATACACTCATAGTTTATATTGGATACATAATACTAAATTCTTACCTGTTCCTTTTATATATACCAAGCATAGCCACTTCTCATATTTTTTCTTTTCCTTTTTTGGTTGTTGCTTGTTTGCCTTTCTCTTGCTAATTAAAACATTTGTCTTTGCTATGCATACTTTAAGAGCTCTCTGTTCCAAATCTTGCTTCCACATTTCAAATTTCTTCACTAATTCTTCAACAGATTCAGCGATGAAAATTATACACATAACTTCAGGTAAATATGTTATATCCACACACATGAAATAATGTATGTAAACAAGTATGAGTGTGTGGGTCACACTTTATATAATTCAAGTAAAGAAAACAAAAAAGATTTCATATTATCATATAATTTTAACCTTTTGTGATTATATTTCTGATGAAATAAGACTTTAAATTAATCTTGGGAAAATTTGGAAAGATTTTCAAGTGCTTAGTAAAATAATGAACTTTTCTCATTATCAAACTCATACTTGGAACATAACATAACGTGAAAGGTTACTTATAAAAATGAACAGTTTAAAATGAGGTGTTGTGTATCATAGATCCAGTAGTGGTCTTCTGCAAATTGGTATTACAATGGTTAAAAGCAATTTCATTACTGGCAACATATCAAAATATCTTTTTTCTATCAAGTCAGTTTTATCCCCTTTAAAATATTTTGGTTTTCACATTTTCTAGTTTGAAGTTTTCTAACAGAAATATCTAAAGCAGTAATAATTCAATTAGTTCAATTTTACAAAATGCTGTTACCATAGTCTCTCTCTCTCTCTCTCTCTCTTTATATGCGTGTGCATGCACACGCATATACACTGGGTAAGAGTGCATCAAAAGGCATATCATACAAACATATTAGATCCCGTACCTAAAATCCAACATCAAATAATGGAAGACATAACCAAAATGAACAAGAGTTGCTATAGGAAACACACCCATTGAGAGTGCAGGTGTGTATATGTGCGTGTGTGTATATATATATATATATATATACATACATACATACACACACACACATCTCATGTGATTTCTAGTTCAGTCCCTCTACACACCACATTGGGTATAAGTCTTCTACAATAACTCTACATCAACCTATGCCTTGTAAGTAAATTTGGTAGATGGAAACTGTACAAAGCTTGTCTGTGAATGTTTACATTCTATCATGAACTGTACTACACACAGTGATACCTGCTGACTTTGCTCCTTGTCAACAAATCGTCTGATAGCTCTGAACTTTTGAAACTCCCTTGCTTGAAAAACAGGTTATGGTTGTAATGACTGCGTGACCAAAAGAGGTGACGAGGAATGGTTCCTTTAGTACATCGCACGGTCAGAACAAATAAAAATATGAAAAGAGGATAAATGAGTATAAGTGCCAGAAGGAAAAGAGAGACACAACCGGTAGAAGGTTTAAGAGAAGATTTTATTGATATGTCAACATGTATGTCTGTGTGTGTGAGTGCGACATAATAAACACAATAATAGACAGGCTGTCATGTAAATAAAGTGTATATGTACAAACATAGATGTATGTGTGTGCGAGAAATACAGAGCATAGAAAAGAGTCTATAAGGACGTTGAGAGAAAGTCCAGACACAAGGATGGGAAATACCAGTTCGTATTCAAGGTACACAGTGGTTGAGGTGCTGTAACAAGAAGTTGTAGTAGCAATGCAGAGCTGGGAAGAGGCACATGTCGTGAGAAGTTGAGGCTTCAATGCTGCTGCCGGTTACTTGTTACAGGAGGTTGTCGCAGGTTGTAATCGCTGTTATCCATAGTGAAGTAATTCACAGTGTTGAGATAGAACCTGTGCGAATGCTGTTGGTGGTGTGTACATAGAGAAGTTGGTGTAGAAGCTAAGAAGCTGGAGGTGACGAAGATGGAGGTCCTGAATGCTGGACGAAGTGTTGACGAGTCTCCATGTGCCGCTGTGTCGTCGTTAGAACTAGCTGTGTGTTCTGTGGTCAGTGGCTAGATCTCAGAAAGTCTAGAGCCAAGAAGACTGACAAACGGGACGGTGAAAGCTGGCTATTTATAACATCCTGTCGGCTCAAACTGGGGTTCAGAAAGACTGTCCCACGTGACCTTATCTGAAGGTTGCAATTGGTTGAGTTGCATCTTGGCAAAAATGCGCCAATACCAACCAATCAGAGTGATGGACACAACAGGGTCCAAAAGTGTGGCCGAAGGCTAGCTGTTATCCACTACGTCCAAATCCATGTATATATAACAGAGAGAGAAGTATGCTACATGGTTAATAACAGGTAGGACATCCAGAAGTAAAACAGTGCTTCAACAACATGCATTCATCTTCTTCATGCTAGCATAGAAAAACGGGCATAGAACAACTGAATATACATCTCAAAAAGTATTAAAAAGTTCCTGGACTAGTTCTGTAGCATGCCAACAGATGGCAGCAGATGGCTGCATGCATAGTGAGAGCTAGCAGTGACCTTCATGAAGCAGTGTGCCAAGTGACATTGCTGTGCTTACCTTGCAAGTTGTGAAATTTGTGTCTTTGTGATCATGTATGCTAGTTTGCAATTTTTGTCATGGACAGGAAGTTGAAACAAAAAGCCAATGTGGAATTTTGCATTAAATTTGGGAAGCCTACTAAAGAGACTTTGAGCATGCTTTGGCAAGCTTATGGCAATGAGGCAAAAGGTCATATATAATGTTTCAATTGACACGGGTGCACGATAAAACTGTAGCTCACTCAAGAGCATGCTCGTTGTTTTTTCAACATCCACAGTATTGTGCATTGAGAATTCATCGGTGATGTTTTGAAGCATTTGAGAGAGGACAGCCAGCAAAAGCAATCAGATCTGCGAAGTGCAAAAAATTGGATTCTCAGGATGACAATGCACCCTGTCACTGAGCTCTCCCCACTCATCAGTTTCTCACCAAAAACAACATGGTGTCACTTCTGCACCCACCCTATTCACCAAATTTAGCACCTGTGGACCTTCATCTCTTCCCCAAGATGCAAACTTCACCGTTTTAAAACTGTTGTCGAGATCAAGAACAAATTGCAGAAAGTCTTTGACTTGCTTATGGAAAATGAATTCTTGGCTGGATTCCAAAAGTGACAGGAATGTTGGAACCAGTGTATTGCTGCACTCCAGGACAGAAGCCATGGGGAGTTGTCCACATTTTTGGAAATTTATACTTCAAAATTAGAAAATCTAGCTATCAAGTGAAGGAAGATAACTTGCCTGGCCATAATTTTTTAAGAGGAACATTTCTTGAACTATCACTGGCGTTATGTTTTACAAAAACATTCTTTGCAGAGAACAGTTATCATTTAGAGAAACTGAAGATATGTCTAGTTCACGCTAGATATAAAAACCAATGTTTTTTTTCCCTAAAACTGTTGCTTTACACATACATATATATATATATATATATATATATGGCAAAGGAAAGACAGAAGATAGAATATACGAGAATTTATTATTAATCATGACAATTGTTTTGATACATATAGCATTGATCCCTCATGAGTGGGACACTCAACAACTGATTCATGAGTATCTGGCGGTGCAGATGTACTCATCTGGTGATAAATAGACAGAACTCATTAAAATAACAGTTCCACAATGTAACTTCTCATTTAGTAGAACAAAAAGCAGCCAGACGGAGGAAATATTTTCATTTACATAGAAGATCAAAAATAAAATCACAGATGGAAAAAAGAGAAATGAACACGTAATACAGTGAGAAAAGGATTTTTTAAAAATATATATATATAGATATAAAATGGATGGATGGATGGATGGATGGAAAGACAGACAGACAGACAGACAGACAGACAGACAGACAGATAGATACATGAAGGATGACTCTAATATCATGATCATGATGATGATGATATCAGGGTCATACTTCATGCATCTGAAGTTGACTAGGTTATCAGCTTTACACTTTGTGGGTCCTGAGGTGAGTTATTAAGCCATTTTGGCATGTAATAACAGAGTCAGGACTCAGTAGAACTCTTGCTTTCTTTGCAGCCCTCATCTCTTTAGCTTCTCTGATTATATCTGATTTAGAGTACTGTGCTCCAGAGTACTCAGCACTATGTCACAATGAGCTATCTTGAGCAAGATGTTCCCAAATACACACACACACACACATATAGATATTTCATTTTTTTTCATTTTATCCAGTTTCAGCTCATGATCTGTGGCCATGCTGGGGCACCGCCATTTAAAAAAATATGGAACGCTTCACGAATTTGCGTGTCATCCTTGCGCAGGGGCCATGCTAATCTTCTCTGTATCATTCCAATTTGAGAATATGTACCGCCGTAGCTAGTATATAGATATATAATGTATATAATGTCATCAAATGTTTGGACAATGTAAATCTAAATAATTTTAACCTAAACAATATAAAATTAAACAGTTTTTCTTTTGGCTTTTGTTTATGTATTCTATTTCTTTTTCTTCTTTTCAATCAACAAATAAAATAAGATAACATAACATGAAGGTAAAAATGACACCTTTTGACTACACAAAAGTATGGTAATTATCACTGATACCCCAAACTTTACAATCAGTACAATGTAGGATACTCAGACAGCAGAAAGACAGAGTTCACTGTTGATATTTAATCTCAAGACTATGAGATGGCAAATTAAGATATTGTAATGATGTTTCCTTTCATAAAAGAAGCTCTCTCTCCCTCTCTCTCTCTCTCTCTCTCTCTCTCTCTCTCTCACACACACACTGAAGCTGATCTGGAATACAGGAGGCATGTCACTGAAGAAGTGATGATTAGCAACAAAAGGACTTTTACAAACAACTGATTGATAGATTAACCAAATGATGAATGAAACAATTGATAAGTCTGTTGACTAAATAGCTATCCAATTCATGAATAATAAAGAAGTGAAATTGAACCAGTGTGTGTGTTTATTATTGGCATAATGACCCTACCAAGATACAACAAAATCTGTTTCAGCTCACTAGTTCACATCAAGAATCTTGCAAACCAAATACAAAAGCAATATATGTGTATATATATATATAAAGCAATTAAGAGTATGAAGACCGGGAAAGCCCCCGGCCCATCAGGAATCACTGCAGAGATGCTCAAAATATCTGGCAGTGTTGGCTATAGCCTAGTCACCCGTATTACGAACCAGGTGATACACGAAAGAGTCATACCCAATGACTGGTGTAGCAGCATCATAGTCAACTGCTACAAAGGTAAAGGTGACGCTTTAGATACAAATAATCACAGAGGCATCAAGCTGTTAGATCAGGTTATGAAAGTTAGAGAGAGGGTCATAGCCCAACTAATTAGGGAGCGAATCAATTTAGATGAGATGCAGTTTGGGTTCGTGCCAGGTAAAAGCACTACTGATGCCTTATTTCTAGTGAGACAGTTGCAGGAGAAATACCTAGCTAAGGAT
>NC_068990.1:49048936-49052393 GCF_001194135.2 Octopus bimaculoides
AGGAAGGGCATCTAGCTGTAGAAACTCTGCCAAATTAGACTGGAGCCTGGTGTTGCCATCCGGTTTCACCAGTCCTCAGTCAAATCGTCCAACCCATGCTAGCATGGAAAGCGGACGTTAAACGATGATGATGATGATGATGATGATGATGATATATATATATATATATATATATATATAAATGGAACAAAAACGCAATAGAGGGCATTCAAACGTTGGGACAGATAGACGATACAAAGGCGGACAAGTTAAACAACAATTAGAAGGACAGGCAAAAAAAGACAGGTCATTCTTGGCTTTCTTTCATCAGTCAAATCCCAGAAGTCACGACCATTTCGAGCAGTTACACTTGAGATGGTTCAATCTGGTTGCCCCCAAAAAAGTCTAAGGTAAGAGCATTAGACTCCTTTGTAAGAAAGCTAGCAAATGTGTACAGCAACAAAGATAAAAAACAAAAAAACAAAAAAAAATCGGAGAACATGGTACACAATTACAAATACAAACAAGAAATAACAACAGGCATCTTTTGACCAAGAACGAATCAAATTGAACTGGCGTGTATGAAGTGAAAACCTAAAGGCAGGAACATGAAGTGAAAACCTAAAGGCAGGAACAAGAAAGAAAGATCATGGCCTGCCAGACACTGGTCATGTGAAAGGAGGAGAGATGGGTAGGGGACAGCGGGATTGAAGGATTAGAAAAAAATCAGAGACAAAGAGAAAGGTACAGGGGAGATAAATGAGTTGGGAAATAGTGGAAGTTAAAGAAAGAGAGGGCCAAGAAATGTGATAGAGGGGGAGCGAGAAAAGGAAGGAAAATGAGAGGGAGTATAAAAGATAGAGTAAGAGTCGTACAGAATTTAGATACATACCTTCTATAAGGTGAGCATAAGGGTGTACATATACCGCTATATATATATATAAATGGAACAAAAATGCAATAGAGGGCATTAAAACGTTCAAACAGATAGACGATACAAAGGTAGACAAGTTAAACAACAATTAGAAAGACAGGCAAAAACAGATGGGTCATTCTTAGCTTTCTATGCATGTGCGTGTGTGTGTGTGTGTGTGTGTGTGTTGATGCAAACAGGAAAACTAGAACTCAAACTATAAGTATATATACGAGCTGTGGGTTTATATAGCCGGTAAGAATTCTCACCAGCTATATAAACCCACAGCTCGTCAACCTGTAACTAGTTTGATAAGTGCCAATGCATGAAACTCTCAGCCCTTGAGTCATTCTATTGCTTCTGCTAAATATATAACTAATGTATAAACATTAAAAACATATTCATAGTTTATTAAGAGGACAATTAATAACACATCATTAAACTACAAAGCATTCATACAATAGAGTAACTCTGGAAACAACCTTGCATGTTTATAGAGAATTACCTAATAATGGTTGAGAGCAGCATATTTAGAATAAAAAGCAGATAAGGGTAACACAATACTTTTTACTTAATTACATAATTATGTAAATACTGATGCTTTATACCATAAAGCAGCTGTACAAGACAATTAAGTGATGAACTATAAGTGAAATTTATGCTTTTCTGCTTTATATTCTAAACAGTGTGTGCATGTAGTCAATAGCATACAGGAGGTGAAGTGATTTTGACCAAGAAAAGAAATCATTCGTCATCTCTAAATGCTAATAGTTTATCAGCTACTTTTACAATTGACACATGATATAAAATTACCAGCTTGGTATTTAACTTTTGTACCAGATTACTGACATGATATAGTTTTAAAAAATTATATCAGATTATCCAGCAGGCCTTGCTCAGTGTCTACAAGCAAAGCACATTACATAGACTATATCCATTTGACCCACATGACATACAGAGTAGTAATCTTTCACAACAGAAGGCTTGAAGCTAAGCTAACTTGAAATAGAAATAACTTTATCCAGGAGCACAAACATTTATTTTTTTTTACTTTTGAGATTTATACAGCCCATGGAAACTTAATAATGGATAAGAAAAATATAAAATCTGATAGTATAGAATACATTGTTTCTGGTGTCTTGTGGATAAAACTAACCTTAATGAGCTCTTTGGTAGATTAGTTAAATTTATTGTTTCAACAATATTTCTGATCTGGCATTCAGAAATATAGTTGGAAGCTCAGACTGTTTGGCCATGTAGCTCAATTTTCTGAGTTAGACCCTACTTACCTTGTTCACTTCATTGAGAATCCAGCTAAGCTGACGGCTTGTGTTGGTCAACCACATGCTACATGGTCATGACAGATGAAGAAGTTTCTCATGGAGATGGGGACTGACTGGAACCCAGCTCAAAAGCTCACCTGGGAGAACCTGGAAGCATACCAACAAATAACACACTACAATAGCACATTCCTCCACACCTAACCTGAAATATATTTCTTCTTTACTTGGCATTAATGAAGGTTACATAAAGAATTAATTATTGAGTTTATCAGTATTTTTGTAAGTGTACAACACTTCAGTACAAATGCTGCCTTACCACACATTTCAAAAATCAAGTGGGATCTGATATTATATCTGGACACAAGATAATTCTTTATTCAATTTACAAACTTTTTCTTTTCTCTTACTGAAATGAAACTGAATAAAAAATGTAATACACTTCCCAAAATAATAAACAATATGTTTTAAAAAATTGTTTTATTTAAACTCTTCTTTATAATCATTAAAAATAAAGATGAAGTAAATTTGTAACAACCAAAAGCAAACAAAAAAAAAGCAAAAAAATATGATTCAAACTGTTATAATTTTTTACTGCAAAGGCATATTTTTTTTCTTATATAGTGTACTCAATAATGCTAACCTTTTTGAACCTGTAACTAAGATTACTTTAAACAGTCTGTATAGTAATCTTGTTGATGGGAAAATCTGTTATGGTGCACAGGTGACACTATATAATTGTGTTACTTTATATAATTATTTTTACTGCAACATCTTATTAATGAAATACTGCAAAACTGGACAAACATGAAGTAATAAACATAAAGGAGAAAAATATTTCGATATCTTTATACATTAACAAATGCTTTTTTGATTTACAAGAAAATAGTTTATGCTCTTTTTAGTAGATAGTAACAATATAATAAAATTACTTTCAAAAAAGAAAAAAATTAACAAAAATTTTAAACAGAAAATGTCTGAACAATGTTTATTATTAATAAAAATCAGAAAAAAAACTGTTTTTGTATAACAATGAAATTAAGTAAAAACATATAAGTGATATCACAGTGAAAATTGTGTGATGAAATGAGAAATTCTTTCAAAACACTTCCTCAAAGTTATATATATATATATATATATATATATATATATATAGGTGAGAAAGTTGGTATGTGAAAGCACATGGTTGGATGTATAAAAGATAATAAGAGTGAAAAAACAACAGAAGGCTTGTGTTACATGGTTAAAGTATATATTTAAATTATGTCAGAAAAATGTTAGAAAA
>NC_068990.1:49052543-49054948 GCF_001194135.2 Octopus bimaculoides
TATATATATCATCATCATCATCATCATCATCGTTTAACGTCTGTTTTCCATGCTAGCATGGGTTGGATGGTTTGACCGAAGTCTGGAGAGCCTGTGGCTGCACCAGGCTCCAATCTGATCTGGCAACATTTCTACAGTTGGATGCCCTTCCTTATGCTAACCAGTCTAAGAGTGTAGTGGGTGCTTTTTCATGTGCTATCAGCACAGGAGCCAGTCAGCCGGGCCTAGCATCAATCACGTCCAGATAGTGCTTTTTGCATGCCACCAAGTTACTGGCATCAGCCATGTTTGGATAGTGCTTTTTATGTGCCACCGGCATGGGAGCCAGTCAGGGGACACTGGCATTGACCACATTCAGAAGATGCATTTTACATGCTGCCAGAATGGGAGCCAGTCAGGGGGCACTGCCCACAGCTGCGATTTTAGTTTTACTTGACTCAACAGGTCTTCTCAAGCATATCCTATGACCCAACGTATCAAGGGTACTCTTAAATAGGCCAGACATGCAACACTGGCATCAGCCGTGGCTGCAATCTCACTTTAGTTGCTGGGTCTTCTCAATCATAGCATATCTCCAAAGGTCTCGGTCTCCTGTCATTGCCTCTGTGAGACCCTATGTTCAAAAGTCATGCTTCACCATCTCATCTCATGTCTTCCTGGGTCTACCTCTTCCACAGTTTCATACAGCTGTCCTCATCCATACATAACACATGACCATAGCAACCCAGTTGTCTCTCTTACACACCACATTTGATGCTTCTTAAGTCCAACTTTTCTCTCAGGGTGCTTACACTCTGTCATGTATGCACACTGTCATTACACATCTAGCAGATCAGACTAGCTTCATTTCTTTCAAGCCTATGCATGTCCTTAGCAGTCACAGCCTATGCATGTCCTTAGCAGTCACAGCCTATGTTTCACTGCCATGTAGCATGGCAGTTCACACACATGTATCATACAGTCTACTTTTCACTCTGAGCGAGAGGCCCTTAGTTGCCAGCAGAGGTAGGAGCTCCCTGAACTTTGCTCAGGCTATTCTTACTCTAGCCGCTACACACTAGAGCAACCACCCCCACTACAGACTTGGTTGCCTAGGTAGCAGAAGCTATTAACTACTAGTTTTCCCCACTGGCATGTGATGGAATCTGTTTTCTGTACATCTTCATTGTTTACTGCCCCTGTGCATCTGCTACACACAAAAACTATCTTCCCTTTTATGTGTCCATAACTTACACTGGGTACATCATATGGAGTTTCTACCCACGCCTTTTCTACAGATTGAGCAGGGCCATCTACCTGAAGGGGTTTGTGATTTGTCAGCCTTCCTAATTACTAAGACTTTAGTTTTTGCTAGGTTAACTCTAAGGCCCTTCGATTCTAGACCTTGCTTCCACACCCTAAACTTCATTCCTAGTTCTGGCAGCAACTCAGCTATTAGAGCAAGGTCATCAACATAGAGGAGCTCCCTGGAGCAGCCTGTCTTGAATTCCTCTGTTATTGCCTGGAAGACTATAATGAATAAGAGAGGTTGAGGACTGATCTGTGGTGACCCCTTACTTCTACCTGGAATTCTTCACTATACTTGTTGCCAACCCTAACCTTAATGACAGCTTCCCTGTACAGCTCTTACCAACCACTTGTCTATCCCCAATTTTTGCATTGACCACCAGATAAGGGATTGGGGGATCCTGTCAAAGGCTTTCTCCAAAGTCAAGTGACAAACTGGCAGAGTTGTTAGAGAATGCTTCACAGTATTTGTTCTGGTGCTTTGCTTTCTGAGTTCAAATCTTGCCGTACAAATCCAAGATACTGTTTGGCGTGCTCTTCCATTGAAAGTCATTGGTTATATGAAAAACTGCAACTTGCATGCATAGACAGCTACACAAAATGAACCTTGTCCAGGCCTACATATACAGGTGCAGTTATATGGTCAACACCAACTGATAGAGGTCTTAAATATATAATGGAAATTATTATTACTTACTTTTCTTTGAAACGTTATCTTCCAGACAAATGAAAAATAAAAAGTAGAAAAAAACAACAAAAGTTAATTAAACGTGTATGGTAAAAAAATTAGATTGATGTTCAGTGAAAGTTTTAGATGGTAAAATAGGAGTGAAAATGAAGTTTTGAGCATGGCTCTTCTTTGGAAAGTAGAAATAGTCCAGAGAGGAGGAAAAGGTGGAAGGAGCTGACAGTCTGAGAAAAGCATGCATGCCATTACATAGCTGAAAAATAACTGAGAGGAAATTAGAAAGAGATAGAAAATGTGGTTTTTGAAGGCAGGAGAGGGCAAAAATGACTATTGTGTGTGAGTGTGTGTATAAGTGTGTGTTTATGGAATGTGTGTGTAAATGTTTTTTTGTGAGTGTGTGTGTGTGTGTGTGTGTGTGTGTGTGTGTGTG
>NC_068990.1:49055308-49056045 GCF_001194135.2 Octopus bimaculoides
CCGGTTTTATAAAACCGGTTTTATAAAACCGGTTTTATATTATGATCAGTAAAACCGAAACGGATTTGCCAAAAGCGATTTTAATGCTTGCTGTTTGTATTTTTTTTTTTTCGCAAAACATTTCTCCATTTTTTTTCTTTAGAAGAAATATCATTGAAACTAAACTAACTGAACTGTTGTCGGGTCACCTTTAGTTGAGAGTGCTGTCTTTTTCATTGAAACATATCGCAACATATCAATTCTCACCTTCTCTTCCCTTGAACCTTAGATCAGCACCTTGTCATTTCCTTCGCTAACCTCTGGCTGACACTCTGAATTTGGAGGTAACAGAGTTTATTTATAACAAGTCAAGGGGATGCTGTTAGTCTTCAGCTAGGTGATCTTTCCCGTTGAGCATATGTAATAATCAATTCCAGATTCATTTCAAGGAAGTAACACTAACTAAATTTTTTCTTAATTATTTTCATTAGCCCTAGCATGATAAAAAGAAAATCAACTGTTTGGAATTTTTTTCGATTGGAAAAACAAAGAGGAAGCTCAATGCAATAAGTGTGATAAGATCATGAAGTCTTCTGGAGGATCTACTGTGTCTCTGATATTGCACTTGAAGAAAATTCATCAAATCGACATAAATCAAGATGAAAACCAGCCTCCTGTGAAAATGACAAGAACAATGGAACACATTTTAACAAAGAAATCAATGGAAGAAGAAGTTTCAAAGTTAGCTGCTATGGATG
>NC_068990.1:49058377-49070008 GCF_001194135.2 Octopus bimaculoides
TATTCACTGTGGCACACAGATGAAAATGCGCCTCGTCACTGAACAACACAACAGATGCATTGGGGATATTTTGTTGCATTTCCAAACACAATGCTCTGCGAGTTTCAATATCTCTTTCGCTGAGTTCTTGTGACAATATCATTTTGTATGGATGCATTTGCAGATCATTGTTAAGAATTCTTCGCAAACTTCTATCGGAAAGCCTAAGAGCCGTGGCACGTTTAGATGCTGAATGCCGTGGAGACTGTTGAATTGAGGCTCTTACCACTGCCACATTTTCTGGAGTTCTGGCGGTGCGAGGTCGGCTGGTTGATTTTCGTTTCAATGCTGATCCACTGGCTCTGAAGTTACTAACCCATAACAAGATCGTGTTTCGAGCAGGTACGGGATCATGTCTACCAAGTCTGAAGTGCAAACGGAACGCTCGTTGTGTTGCAGTTACAGATTCGTTCTTAATAAATGTTTCCAGAATGAAAGCGTGGTGCTCACCAGTCCAATTCATGTTAGCAACTGAAATGAAACAAAATAACATTATTCGAAAACGAAATGAAAATAAAATGAAACGAAATGAAACAAAACAAAATGGCATTATATGTACCTTTCGAAAATGAAAAAAACTTTTTTGTAACTTTAATTTATTTGCCTTTTATTAAACCTACAAATGTGTCAGATCATTTTGCCGGACCCTGTATAATACCATTATTTTTTTGTTATTGTTTGTACATAGATACAGATATAGGCACCATCAACATATTTGTGGATATCAGTCAACCTGTTACTTTCTCTCTTTCTCTGTGTATGTATATAAACAAAATACAATATATGACAAACTTCTTCATTACAGCGACACAGCTCTAAATCTGCGAAAACCGGTTTTTAACCGGTTTTGAGAATTACTTATACTTAAACTCGGTTTTGGGAATTATTGGTTTTTTGCGAGCCCTAGTGTACATAGGTGTTTGTGTGTGCATATGAGTGTGTATGAATGCATGTGTATGGGTGTGTGTGAATATGTGCATGTATGTGTTTGCCTGTGTGCTTGCATATGAGTGTGTGTGTTGGTGTGGGTGAGGATCTTTTTGTACATGATAAAATATGGAAACGTGTGTGTGCAGTAGATATATGTGTTGTGTGGGGGTGGGATGTAAGTTATGTATATGGATGTGTGAGGAAGATACATAAAAAAAAGTTGGGCAGCAGAGGAAAGGAGAATGACAGGGAAAAGAAAGTCAGAAGCTGTTACAAAAGGAGGGGGTTGTTAAGTCCAAACAGTGTATGAGTTTGTAGTGTGAAAATGTACAGTTACTCCTCGCAAAGTCATTTAGTCGTGGTTCCCCCGGTGTAAACCAGGCTGTAGACAGTGAGGTGTTCAATGAAGTGGTTATTTGAGCAGAAGTGACGGGTAACTGGGGTAATTTTTTGTGGGGCAAATATCTCATAAATGTTCTGTAAATCTGTCAGCTAGATGACAACCAAGGCAATAGAGGATGTTAGAAAAGATACAAGAGAAAGAGTCCTGGATGTAAATAGTGTGTTGGAGGTGGTGTTCATGATGAACGAACAGACAGGTGTGGCAACAGGATCTGGAGCAAGAGAAGGATTCAGAATGAGGGGGAGAGGGGAGGGAACTATAGACCAATAGTACACATAGGTTACAGGCATGTTTGAAGGAGGGGTGAGGTGGGTTGGGGAAAAAAGGAAGAGTTGTTGGATCAAATAGGATAAGTCAGAAAGTGCATAGAATTTCCTGCTGAAGGTGTAGGGTGGAGGAGTGGGAAAAGAGGGGAAAGAGAATGTGGCTGGAGATGGATATGGGGAAGGAGAAAGGGCTGATGTGTGATCAGCTTGGTGGGCACAGGTAAAGTCAGCATGGACAAGGTCGGAACAGTATCTGCAACTACCAGACGAGTCAAGTATTGAGACTGAGTTTCAAAATCCTGGTTGTGGCTGCACAGATGGTGAAGACAAAGGAATTTGGAGTAGGGAATGACCGGTTTAGTGTGGGAGGAGAAAAAATCGAGGTAGAGATGGGAGTCAGTAGGTTTGAAGAGGGCGGAAGTGGTGAAAGAGTGATTGAGGGGATCAACAGAGAGAGAGAGAGATATTAACAGAGGTGTCAAAGATGACAGGAGTAAACTCAAGAGAAGGATGAAATGTAGAAACGAAAGAGATAAACTTAATGAGTTGTTCATGGAAAGAAGAGGCTGTGCCAATACAGTTGTCTATGTACTGACTGCATAGCTCTGGAATCAGTCTGGAGAACTGAGAGAAGATTTGGGCCTTGACATATCCAACAAATAAGTTGGCAAAGTTGGGACCCATTCTCAGTTTCATGCTGATCCCTATTGGTAGACCTCGCTCATGAATATGAAGTAGTTAAGGGTGAGAATGAGTACAGTGAGGTGGAGAAATGGAGATGTGCTGAGTTCAAGGACAGTGCAATAGTTGAGGAAGTACTGGAGGGCCAAGGGGCCATCATTGTGGGGAATAATGGTGCAGAAAAATTTAATGTCCATGAGAAAGAGGAGGCAAGCGGAGCCAGGAGAGAAGGAAAAGGAATTGCAAAGGCAAAAGGCATGGTTGGTATCTTGGATGTGAAATGGGAGGAAAGTGACTAAGAGATAAAGTATGAGGTCAAGGTATTTTGAAATGTGTTGCAGGCAGAAACGATGGAGCAGCCAGGTTTGTTGGGTTTATAGGTCTTGGGGAGGGAAAAGATGGTGGAAGTGTGGAGGGCATGAACAATAAAGTTGGTGGCAGTAGGTGGGAGGGCAGAAGACAAGACAAAGTCATGGATGGTGGACATGCACTACTAGTCAAAGGAGATTGAATCAAAGGGCAGGAGGTGATAGAATGCAAGGTTACAAAGCAGTCAGAATGCTTCCTCCATGTAAAGGTCAATGCTCTACATTGCAACAGCTCTAGCTTTGTCAGCTGATTTGATGACAATGTCATCATGGTGACAGAGGTGGCAGAGGACTGAAAATTTGATGTTCTTCCTAATGCCAACCACTCCAGGAGTGTGCGTGTGTGTGCGCGCGTGTGCGTGTGTGTTACCACTTGACAACCTATGTTTGTTTACATCCCTATAACTTAGTGGTTTAAGGGAAAGAAATCCAACAGGATAAGTACCAGACTTAAACTAAGTACTAGGGTCAATTTGATCAAAACAACCTTTCAAGACAGTACCCCTAGCACACCTGCAGTCCAGTCACTGAAACAATATATACCTATATATGAGGAGACCCCATTTGGTCATGAATGACCATGGGATTGCACCTAGAAAGTTACCCTCCGAAGCACAAGTCCAGGCAAGGTTGTTTGTAGAAGGCCAGCAGTCGCCCATGCATACCAGCCTCCCCTCTCCACACCATTGATATTATCCAAGGGAAAGGCAAAGGCCGATACAGCTAGACACCAGTGATGTTGCAACTCATTTCTAAAACTGAGTTAACTAGAGCAATGTGAAATAAAGTGTCTTGCTCAAGAACACAACATGCAGCCCAGTCCGGGAATTGAACTCACAACCATAAGCTTGATGCTCTAACCACTGAGCCATGCGCCTTCACACCTATATATATATATATATGTATGTATATATAATTGAATTAGTTTGCAAGCCTACGTCATCGCACATTTACCTACACCACTGCTCCGATCATCCACATCATATAATTCAGTCAAATCCAAAATCCCACTTTTTGAGAATAAAATGGATTTGTACTGATATAAAGGATTACTGGAAACATACAAATGCTTTTGTACACCATTATGTCAAACACAGTTACAGTGAATCATGATTAAAGTAAATCGCAGATGACATAGCTAAAATTAGCAAGGAAAGTCAAACTTCCTCTTTTTCTCTTTTACTTGTTTCAATCATTTGACTGCAGCTATGCTGGAGCACCGCCTTTAGTTGAGCAAATCGACCCTAGGACTTATTCTTTGGAAGCCTAGTACTTATTTTAGCGGTCTCTTTTGCCGAACCGCTAAGTTACGGGGACATAAACACATCACCATCATTTGTCAAGCAATGTTGGGGGGACAAACACAAGCACACAAACATATACATACATATACATATATATATATATATACATATATACGACGGGCTTCTTTCAGTTTCCATCTACCAAATCCACTCACAAGGCTTTGGTTGGCACAAGGCTATAAGCAGAAGACACTTGCTCAAGGTGCCATGCAGTAGGAATGAACCCGGAACCATGTGGTTGGTATGCAAGCTACTTACCACACAGCCACTCCTGCACCTATGCCATGTATAATTTTAGCAAACAAAGTAAACTATGTGATAGAATTCCTTTAGGGATTAACTGGCACCAAATTTCGCTGGTATTTCAAAAATGTTACATGAAAGTTACCAGTATATTGCAGAAAAATATCCTCACTTCAAACAAATATTCCCTCAGCTGTTAATTGTAGCCTTTAGACGGAATAAAAATATACAAAAAATATTAACCTCTACCTCTGACTCCAAGAAAACTAACATTGGAGTTTCTGAATGCTGTACCTTGCAAAACAGCTGCAAGAGGGGTAAACCCAGTTCATTGTGCAACAACATGAGTGAAGTCAATTCCATCAGAAATCATAAAGAAATGTTATGATTTATACGGAAGGCAGGACATGTAAGATTCTTATTTGGTGTAAGCAGCAGAATGCACCAAACACAACTTGATTTATATTAGTTGTACAACAGAACAATAAAACTAAAGATTCTATGGGCACAGATGACGTCAGGCACAATAGCAGTAGTTTTACAGAACTTGCCAAAAGCTGTAAACACTAATAGGGATGAACATAATTCTCCTGTAAATTCTCTTAAAAACAACAAATTTTCAATGGACTCTTAAACAAAGGAAGATGTAATAAAGACAAATTTTAAACATTTGAGCATGGAAAATCAAGATAGGGAATCATTTATGTCAGACCAACCAAAGTGATGTGATACAATCAAGAAAGGTTGTGAAACATTTGAACAGAATTCGACATGCAAAAGTAGAACAAGTTATTCAAAAGCAGGAACAACTGCCTAGTGATTTTACCACCAATTCTTATCAAAAGCTGGATTAGTTAGCCATGAATAGTCACATGACAGGGATTAAAATCAAAACTCATAAGAAAATACTCTGTACAAGACCAAAACAAAACGTGTCCAATTTGTAACAAGGGAACCTGAAGAGACACATAAGAAAACACAAAAATGAACCAACAGAACTAATTGAAAACTCATTGCAGACTTGCCATATTTGCAGGAGAGTATGCAAATCAAAAACTGGATTCACAAGCTGTTTGTGCAAGCATGTTCATGCAGAATTTAGATATACATACACACACATATTGGTGTATGTGTGTGTGTGTGTATGAGTATCTATATACAAATATACATGCATAGAAGAAAAGGTGTACACTAAAATATAATGTCCAACAGTTACATATATTCAGCTGCCTAAATAGATATGTAACTGATTGCCTAAGGATTGATAACAGAAGAACAGTAGACAGGAACCTAACTGCGGGTTAGCTAGCAGGCTGGTCTGCAAAGAAGGGACTTCTGGTTAAGTGGAACTTTTGTCAGAGACTTTAGATGGCTGATCACATTTGCACTCACAGTGTGTAACTGAACAAAATGAAATAAATACTACACCAACACACTGTTCCCAGTTGATTTCTTGTGTACAGCTTAACAAAGCTATAAATGGTGACCCCCAACCAAAAGAACAACTGCCTTCACTTCACATACCAAAGTAGAAAACATAAACATGGCAAGTGATCACACCACAGCACTGAAGCTCCCACAATTCTGACCAAAGCAGGCTGAGATATGGGTCACACAGGCAGAAGCGCAAGTTAATGTATGGAAAATAGCCCGGACCTAACAAAGTACTCATATGAAGCAGCAGCACTGGATGAAGACAAGGCAGCAAGAGTGCTAGACATCCTAATCCAACCCCCTGGCTACTAACAAATAAGTCACTTTAAAAGAGAGACTCGTAGAAACATTCCAGCTGAGCAACTGGGAAGTGGCAGCCAAGATGCTGGAGGAAGAATTAGGCAATTTCAAGCCTTCCGAGCTCATGGGCAAGATGCTGGCATTAGTTCCCCCTGGTGAGTTACCTTCCTTTTTGTTTAGGGAGATATTCCTCCATAAATCGCCACCCCAGGGCCAGGCCCTCATAACCCAGATGGAGATCAAGGACTCCTGTATGTAGTGAAATTGGTTGACAAACATTTTGTGTCCAGTGGCATTATGGTCAATGCCATAGGTCAGCCGCAAGACATGGTAGAGTTGAGCAAGATGACCTATATTTCTACCATACAAAGTTTGGGAAAAAGGCTACCAGGTGTAAGCAACCATGTAGCTTCAAGGCTCTTTTACCATCAGCCCCGGGGAAATCCAAGGTCAGCTACCATTGAAAACCCTGGTGGCCAGCAAACAAGATCAACTGCTCCTGTATGTCCATGATCAGAGCTCCAGATGTAGGTTCCTAATTGACACAGGAACAGAAGTCAGAGTGACCCCAGCATTGGCAAGGGACCTCCATTACAGAAAGTGAGGCCAACTTTTAATGGCCATCAACAGCTCCACAACTAAAGTGTACAGTTACCGCATTCTTTCTTTTCACATCAGCTCATAAACATACACATGGACATTCACCATCACTGATGTCCATCAGCTCATTATCAGAGCAGACTTTCTTTGGGAACACTCACTGCTGGTTATCTTCAGAGGAGACAACTCATCAACAGCAACACATACACTTCTGTTTCTCTTGCAACATCTGCACACACCCCACCCACTCCACATAGCAACCATCTCTTGGTCTGAGAATGAATTCTCAAACCTCCTTGCAAGCCTCATAAATCTCTCTACCCCAATATTCTCCAAACCTACAACCTGGCACAAACCCACTACTAATCCGCCAGTGCACAGCTGCATGCATTGGCTATCACCAGACAAACTATTGCAAAGGCCAAGTTTGACAATATGGAGGCATTGAGCATTGTTCACCAATCAAGCAGTCCCTAGTCAGCACTCCTACATGAGGCACCAAAACCCAATGTCTCAATGCAAACACATGAGGCACTGTCTCAATGCAAGCACAACACTCAAACTCCACCTTATTCCTCACATACAGGACTTCTTAGCCTAGCTAGCTGGGTGCTCAGTTTTCTCGAAGGTCAACCTCATTCAAGGTTACCACCAAATACCGGTAGGAGACAATGATGTACCTAGAACCACTGTGAATACTTCTTTCAAGCTGTGCGAATTTCTATGTACACTCTTCAGCCTAAAAAACACAGCACAAGCCTTCCAATGCTTGATGGACACCATGTACATGGGTCTCGATTTTGTCTTTGTGTACCTAGGTGATATCCTTATCACAAGCCAAAATGTAAAGCTACACAAGAAACACCTAGTGACCCTTTTTGATAGACTGGAACAATATGGTTTTGTAATCAGCCCTGCCAAGTGTGTCTTTGGTGTTAAGGAAATCAACTTCCTGGGACATCAAATAACAGGTGCCAGAAAAAGTGAAAGTTTGAAAGTTGTTTTCTCCTTTCCACATCCCACCACAGGCAAGGATCTACACCAATTTGTGGGTATGGTAAACTTTTATCATCATTTCATCCCCTCTGCAGCGAGAGTGGTGAGACCCTCTATACAAGGCACTGTCAAAAGTGGGTTCAGAAAAACAGGTGGAGTGAGATAGTGCAATGACCTTAGCCTTCAAATGCACTAAAGAAGCCCTTGCTAAAGTGACCATGCTGTCCCATCCTCATATGACAGCATGGACTATACTCACAGTTGATGACTCCAACACAGCCACTGGAGGTGTTTTGGAACAACACATCAATGGTCAGTTGTGACCTCTTGCCCCCTTCAGTAGACAACTACAACCACCTGAACAGAAATACAGTGCTTTTGACAGGGAACTGCTGGCTATCCATCTAGGTGTCCGCCACTTTCGCTATTTTCTTGAAGGTTGGTCACATTTTCACAGTTTTCATAGACCACAAACCACTCACCTTTGCTTTGAACAAGCTCTCAGAGCTATCATCTGAACATCAGCAATGACAGTTGCTGGCCATTTCTGAACACACTATGGATATTCAACATATAACTAGAAAAAGCAACCCAGTCACTGATGCACTCTCTCAAACCCCTACCTGCTCTGACACATACATAGCTGCAATAACAGAAGGCCTGGATTATGAGGCTATGGCTGCAGCCCAACAGACAGATGACGAGATTAGGGCTTACTGCACTGCCATCACCTCACTTTCCTTGCAAGGTGTGTACTTTGGGTCCAACAGAACAACTCTACTTTGTGATGAATCCACTGGGAAGCCACAACAAATTATTCCAGTAGCCTAACACCAGAAGGTTTTTGATGTCATCCATGGACTGTCCTACTTGGGTACCAGAGTCACATAGTGCCTGCTGTCAGAGAAATTTATTTGGCACAGTCTGGTCCAAATTGGAGAATGGACCAAGACTTGTATCCCCTGTCAACAAGCCAAAGTCCAACATCACACCAAAGCACCTCTTGACAGCTATGAACAACCACAGGCCTATTTCAGCCACATCAATATTGACCTCATTGACCTCCTACCAACCTCGCAAGGTTACTCTGCAGCACAGAAACACAGGAAATCAGCCGTTCTTTCATCACAAACTGGGTTGCCCGTTTCAGTCTCCTAGACAGCATCTCATCTGATCATTTCACCTCAAAGCTGCCGAATAACATGTGTAACCTTTTTGGAATCACAATGAAGTGCACAACAGTCTACCATCCCTAGGCCAATGGCTTAGTAGAGAGATTTCACTGCTGCTTGAAGGAATCCCTTACAACCAGACTTAACAGGCCCAACTGGATCAATTAACTTCCATAGGTGTGTCTGCACTGCCCCAAAGTAAAATCTCAACACTTCTTTCACAGAAATGGTGTATGGTGCCCCACTTATAGTGCCACATACAAAGTCAGACCCAATTGTCAAAAGATACCTTGTGCAACTGAGAGACAGTGTGGGCTAGTTACATCCTATTACCATGTCAACACATGGTACACCTAGGTCATCTGTACCAAATGACCACAAGGTGAAGTTTGTGTTTATTCAATATGATGCATGACAAAATTCCCTCCAGTCACCCTATGATGGCCCATATGAAGTGATATGTCCTGGAGACAAATCATTTCAATTCCTGATTGGCAGATGACAAGACACAGTTTCCACTGATAGACTGACAGCCCCATCCAAGTAGCTCAACCACCAAACAAGGGCCGCCCTAGGCAAATCACACAAACCCTTGACAACGAACAGTCACCAAAAAGCCGAGTAACCACATGTGCAGGCAGGGTGGTTAAAACACCTTCCTGACAGTCAATAGTTTTGGGATGGGGGAAGCTATATGTAAAGCACTGCCCAAAGACTGATAACAGACAAACTGTGAACACGAACTTCCCTGTGGGTTAGGTAGTAGGCTGGTTTGCAGAGAAGGGACCTCCAGTTAGGCAGGAGTTTTGTCAGAGATTTTAGATGGCCAATCACATTCACCCTCACTATGTGTAACCAAACAAAACAAAATAAATACCACACCAACACACTCTTGTTCCCAGTTGAATTTTTTTTTAATGAAGCTATGTAACTGTAAATACAAATAATGCTGAAAAATGACAAGATATTCTCAATAAATATTAGGGTGTTCAGAAAATAATTGCATTTTCTTCACCACTATGAAATGTGAATCAACCAATCACATCAGAGCCAAGGTTGAATGGGCAGGAACTGTCTAGAAATAGTTATCATCTTCTATATGGTAGTGTGCCATTCATACTTATTTTGGTAATGGAAGGACCATAAATGCAGATGTCTATTGCCAACAACTTGATTGTGTAAATGAAAAATTACACTGAAAGTGACCAGTTTTGGTGAACAGAAAAGGTGTTATTATCCAGCATGACAATGCACTCTTGAAAAAACAAAACCAAGAAGAAATAAAATCGTTAGGATGGGAAGTTCTTCCACATCCTTCATACTCACCTGATTTAGCACCTATGGATTTCCATTTGTTCCATTCACTAGAACATTTTATAATAGGCAAAACATTCAGAAACAGAGAGGAAATTGAAAACAGCCTTTCAGATTTTTTCAGGAAAATAAATAGATTTCTATGAATGTGGCATAAAAAAGTTACTTTCCTATTGGTCTGTAGTCATTAAAAATGATGCTGATTGCATTCTTGATGAAAACTATTCAGATTAACATAGATTACTTTCCAAACACATTCGTCTTTATATCCTTTCTGGTAAAACACAAGTTACTTTCCAAACACTCTAATAATATATATTTATATACAGGGGCTGGACAAAATAATGTAAACATCTAGCATCATAGCATCATACATTTGAAATATCTATAAAACCGTCAAAAGCTTGTTTATTTTTGTTTTTTGATTTATTATTAGTGTTGCTTAATATGTTTTGCTAAAGTTGCTGTTTCTTTTCAGATACCATCAGTAAAAGTTAATTAAAATTCATTAAAATGACAGATCTATCGGACTTTCACAGAGGTCAAATTGTTGGTGCTCGTATGGCAGGCACTAGCGCAAGGAAAACAGCCAAAATGATTGGTGTATCAAGACATACCATCTTGAAAGTAATGACAGCCTTTGAGAAAGAGTGAAAAACCTCCTTATCGAAACAAAATTCTGGAAGAAAACCAAAACTTTCATATAGAGACCATCAGACTCTTACGCAAATTGTTAGAAAGGATCACAAAATTACAGCTCCCAAAATTACTGCAGAGCTTAATGACCACCTCGTGAACCCAGTTTCCGCAAAAACTGTTCACTGGGAGCTGCACAAAGCCAGATTTCACAGGAGGGCTGCAATCAGAAAACCACTACTTTCAAAAACAAACAATGCAAAGCATTTAGAGAGGAGTAAAAACCTACAGAATTGGTCTCTAGAGCAGTGTAAGAATGTTATTTTCTCCGTCAAATCATCCTCTACCTTATTTCTGACGACCAGCCGAGTATACGTGTGGAGACAGCCAAAAGAAGCATTTGACCCAAAATGCCTTCTTCCAACTGTTAAACCTAGAGGAGGATCTGTGATGATCTAGGGGGCTATATCTTGGAAATCTTGCTGGCCCAATGGTTTCCCTTAATGGCAGAATTAATAGTCAAGACCATATAAGCATTTTATCTGATCACATTCATCCTATGATGGTGGAACTGTTTCCAGAGGGAAACGCAATCTTTCATCTAAAGTTGTTACTGAATGGCACGAGGAACATTCTGGTGAAGTTGAACATCTTATCTGGCCACCACAGTCCCCAGATCTCAATATTATTGAACATTTATGGTGCATTTTAGAAAAACAAGTAAGGAGTCGATATCCTCCACCCTCATCACTACAAGAACTGGAGACTGTTTTAGTTGAAGAATGGAAAAAAATTCCTTTGGAAACAATTCAAACTTTGGAATTCAAGCTGTAATTACTGCCAAAGGTGGTCCTACCCCATACTAAAATAAATTTGTTTGAAATTTTAAGGTGTTTCCATTATTTTGTCCAACCCCTGTATATATATATATATATATATATATAT
>NC_068990.1:49072980-49077892 GCF_001194135.2 Octopus bimaculoides
AGTGGATGGGTAGGTATAGTGATTGTGTTGGTATGGGATGTGATGGTTTAAGGTTTTGTGAGAAATGCGGTGGGTTTTTGGGTGTTTGTAGGGTGGATTGTATGCAAGGTTGGAGTTGGGTAGGTAGTTATTGTGGTTCTGTTGGTGTGGGTTGCCTGGGTATGAAGATCTGTAGAAAAAATGGTATGCTTGTGGGTGTTTGTTGGGTGGACGGTATGGGGTACCTTGGGTGGGAGATTTATGCATAGGTTTGGGTATATATATATATATATATATATATATATACACACGCATATATGGGTGTGTGGGTATATACTTGTATATCTAAGCATATGTATATATATATATATATATACATACAGAAAAAGTTTGCCAATGTTCAGCAAGCTGAAGTATTTTGGATTGCAAGACAGTGTATGAGAGAAAACCATGATGTCATAGGAGAGAAATGTGTCCGCGTGGATGATGGTGCCCTTGCGTTTAATGATTCTGCAAAGGAAAAGGCTTGGAGAAGCCATTATGAAAGACTGCTGAATGTGGAGAATGAATGGGAGGGGGAGAGTCTGTCAAAGGTTGACCCAATTGAGGGACCAGCTATCCGAATTGACAGTACCCAGGTAGATAAAGGAATTAAGGATATGAAGACAGGGAAAGCACCTGGCCCATCAGGAATCATTGCTGGGATGCTTAAAATATCGGGTGGTGTGGGTTATAGTCATGCCACCTGCATCGTAAATCAGGTGGTTCGAAGGAGTCATCAATGACTGGTGTAGCAGCACCATAGTCAACTGCTACAAGGGGAAAGATGATGCTTTAGACAGAAATAACTACAGGGGTATCAAATTATTGGATCAGGTGATGAAAGTTATGGAAAGGGTCATGACCCAACTAATTAGGGAGATAGTTAGCCTAGATGAGATGTAGTTCAGTTTTGTGCCAGACAGAAACACTATTGATGCTATATTTCTGGTAAGGCAACTTCAGGAGAAATACCTAGGCAAAGATAAACTTTTGTACTTGGTTTTTGTTGACTTGGAGAAAGCCTTTGACAGGGTCTCCCGATCCGTTATCTGGTGGTCAATGAAGAAACTAGGGATAGACGAGTGGCTGGTAAGAGCTGTACAAGCCCTGTACAGGGATGTTATCAATAAGGTTAGGGTTGGCAATGAATATAGTAAAGAATTCTGAGTCGAAGTAGGCATTCACTAAGGATCAGTCCTCAGCCCCCTCTTATTCATTATAGTCCTCCAGGCAATAACAGAGGAATTCAAGACAGGCTGCCCCTGAGAGCTCCTCTATGCTGATGACCTTGCTCTAATAGCCGAGTCACTGCCAAAACTGGAGATGAAGTTTAGAGTGTGGAAGCAAGGTCTAGAATCGAAGGGCTTTAGATTTAACCTAGCCAAAACAAAAGCCTTAGTAAGTAAGAAAGCTGTCAAATCACAACCTCCTTCAGGTAGAAGGCCCTGCTCAATCTGTAGAAAAAGTGTGGGTAGAAACTCCATAGGATGTACCCAATGTAAGCTATGGACACATAAAAGTGCAGCAATATCAAAGGAAGGTTAACCGGGAAAATAGTTTTTGTGTGTGGCAGATGCACAGGGGCAATAAACACTGAAGATGTACAGAAAACAGATTCCATCACATGCCAGGGGGGAAAACTAGAAGTAGTTAATAGCTTCTGCTACCTAGGCGACCAAGTCTGTAGTGGGGGCGGTTGCTCTGAGAGCGTAGCTACTAGAGTAAGAATAGCCTGAGCTCCTACCTCTGCTGGCAACTAAGGGCCTCTCGCTCAGAGTGAAAAGTAGACTGTATGATACATGTGTGTGAACTGCCATGCTACACGGCAGTGAAACATAGGCTATGACTGCTGAGGACATGCATAGGCTTGAAAGAATTGAAGCTAGTATGATCCATTGGATGTGTAATGTCAGTGTGTACATGATAGAGTGTAAGCATCTTGAGAGAAAAGTTGGGCATAAGAAGCATCAAATGTGGTGTGCAAGAGAAGCGACTGTGCAGGTATGGCCATGTAATATGTATGAATGAAAACAGCTGTGTGAGGAAGTGCCACTCCCTAACTGTAGAAGGAACCTGCGGAAGAGGTAGACCCAGGAAGACATGGGATGAGGTGGTGAAGCATGACCTTTGAATATTGGGCCTCACAGAGGCAATGACAAGAGGCCGGGACCTTTGAAGATATGCTGTGATTGAGAAGACCCAGCAACTAAAGTGATATCGCAACCACGCATGTCCGGCCCTGTTAAGAATACCCCTGATGCATTGGGTGATATGATATGCTTGAGAAGACCTGTTGAGTCAAAGTAAAACCAACGCCATAGCTGGGGCCAGTGTCCCTTGACTGGCCCCCGTGCCAGTGGCACATAAAAAGCATCTTCTGAATGTGGTCAATACTAGGTCTGCCTGATTGGCTCCCATGCCGGTGGCACATAAAAGGCACCAACTGATCATGACCGATACCAGTACCCCCTGATTGGCTCCTGTGCTGGTGGCACGTAAAGAGCATCCACTACACTCTTGGAGTGGTTGGCGTTAGGAAGAGCATCCAACTGTAGAAACTTTGCCAGATCAGATTGGAGCCTGGTGCAGTCACTGGCTCTACAGACCTCAATGAAACCATCCAACCCAAGCCAGCATGGAAAACAGACGTTAGTCGATAATGATGATGACACATACACATATATATGGGGGGGTGCCTGAGTAAAATGTGTATACACGAGTTCACATATTTGAGAGAGAGAGAGAGAGAGAGTGTGTGTAAGTGTGTGTGTGTGTGTGTGCATGTGTGTGTGTGTGTGTGTGTGTGTGTGTGCGTGTGTGTGTGTGTGTGTGTGGCCATACAAAATATTACCTTGCTTGGGGACAAGTGAGGGTTAGCAATAAGAAGATATCAGGATATAGGAAAATCTGACTCAATAAATCCCATTCAACCCATGCAAGCATGGGGAAATGGATGTTAAAATGAAAATGATGAGGAGCAGTCAACATCCTGAGCATTAAGGCAATGATGCACGAGTACCATTTACATTGAGTTAGACACCTTGTTAGGATGAGTGATTGGGGGATCCCTAAGCAAATGCTACATGGTGAATTTGTCTGTGGGAAGCACTCCCAGCAGAAATCAAGACTACAATTTAAGAATTGTGTTAGGTCCTTGCTGCAGGCATGTAAAGTATAGGAGATCAACTGGGAAACCAATGCTTGTCATCACTACCAATGGAGGAAACAAGTAAAAGAAGAAGTGAATATTTTCAAGAAAGCATGTATTTTCCATGCTGAATTTAAGTGAGCTGCTCAAAAACTGCACTGCCAGTGTAGTCAATGGAGGAATCTTGGTCTGCAATATCTGTAGACATGTATGTTTATCAAGAGCAGGGCCCATTAGTAACCAGCAGAGTCACAAGTGTAAAGTAAAAATTTATCTGAGAGCACAATGTTCTTTATGGTCAGTGATGATCTTTCCTGGCCACAAGTGAACAGCCATACATATGAGTGTGTGCACATGTACATATGTATCAACAGTGCCAAGATAAAAGTCAAATGAGAGGAAGAACAGAAACAAGTAAACTGTGTCAAGATTAGACACTTAAATGCATGTCTCAACAACAAAATATGCATAAAAGCAAGCATAAACATATATATGTATATATGTCACATCCACAAGATGCTCCTCTTACCATTTCTCGATACCCATATTGGATTTGCTCAAATTCACAAACCACTCCACCGAGTCTTTTCTCTCAGAATATCAAAGGGGATTCTCTCTGCCAATGAAGAGTAGATAGTAGGATGCTTGCATGATAGTGAGACAAGGGCACTGAATGAGGAGAATGTGAGAAGTTCTAGGGAGATATGAAGCAAACATGCTCTGTTGGATGATGATATTAGTGAGCATGAGCAAAGAAGATATGGTCAGAAACAATGACGGCATGACACTGTGTTGGAGAAGACTTGTTCAACCCATGCAAGAATGAGAAAGCAGATATTAAATGATGATGATGATGATATCTAGACCACAGTTCTAAAACAGTTAATATATATATATTTATTAAAGTTTACTCCAAATATTACAGTTTTCTACCAAATTAAATTTTTTTGAATACAAAATAATTTTCACTTGGCTATTTTTTTATTCTTTTACAAAACAATTCAATTATCATTATTACTCTAATCTTTTTTTCTAAAATAAAAAAATTTCAAAACATATTCATTTTTCTTTATGTAGGAAAATATTAAGTTACTTGTATTAAAATTTGCAGCCATTCTTCAATTTCTTATGATGAAAAATGAAGCAATGCTAGCAATATATTTAATCTCATATGAGCTCAGCAGTCTGTCAAAGATAGAGTTCAGTAAAATAAATAGTAGGTCACAGTCAATTTTCAAGTGCTTCAGTGTTGTCAAACTACACTCTCATACTTAACTCTGGGACCACCGCCTTCTAAAACATGCAAGTACCTATAAAGGAAGAGAAAGACTGACAATGTAATATGAGTACATGCAAAATAAAGGTGTGTTACAAGCAAACAAATATCACAGATCATGCTTGTATGTGTGTGCGTGCCACTGTAGTACAGCAGTGTTTTTCATTTCAAATCTCCCGTGAAAAATATCTGGCCATAGGGAAATATCCCCTTTACTTGGAAGCCGGCTATAGAAAGTGTACCTCAATAAAACTCTGTCCAACTCATGCAAGCATAGAAAAGTGAAAGTTAAATTGATGATGACAGTGATATCTACATATGTGCGAGTGCATACGTAACACATAATATACATTTATAAATATATATTCATACAATATATGTATATACATGTGTGTGTTTGTTGAAACAAATATATCTGTGTGTGTGTGTGTGTGTGTGTGTGTGTGTGTGTGTGTGTGTGTGTGTGT
>NC_068990.1:49078030-49078855 GCF_001194135.2 Octopus bimaculoides
GTCAAACAAGTCTAATAATTATTCTATCAGGCTCTTTTGTTAAACTGCTAAGTTATGAGGATGCACCAACACAGGGTTGTCAAGCGGTGCTGGGGGACAAACACAAACACATAAATATATACATATACAATTGTCTACTTTTAGTTTCTGTCTACCAAACACACTCGCAAGGCTTTGGTCAGCCTGAGGATATAGTAGAAGACACTTGCCCAAGGTGCTATGCAGTGGGATTGAACCTGGAACCATGTGTTTGGGAAGCAAGCTTCTTTATTTCATTAAATTGGCCATAAGGCCTTACAAAGAATTGCAAGAAGCAAAGCGGGCTGGACGCATCCATTAATGAAATGAGTGATGATGAAATATGAATGATATGAGAGGGGTATTCGGCGCCTGTTGACCGAAAACCCCTCGAAATCACTGTTCTTTTGGAATACAATAAGATTCACTTAAAAGTTCAATTACATACAGTCAAAATCACATAATTTAACAGTTAATCACATAATTTAATAGGCGTATTAGGCCTCTTGTATTTCTTCCCCAAGCACCTTCTTTGCTGCCCGCAGGCAAGCCTGCTTCGAAAAATCTGGGCCTATTTTGAGGAACTGGAAGTCCCTCCCTTCCAAAGGAGGCCATTACGTTGAACAACTCTGCGTTGCTCAAAGCCTCCACATTCACTTGTGGAGGCCACTCTGGATAGCCTATGCAGCCGGACTAGTACCGATCGCGGTCCAGCCTGTTGTCCAGGTAGCTCTCCAAGCTTCTTACCACACAGCCACGCCTGTACCTAAATGTATATATATATATGTGTGTATATAAATATATATA
>NC_068990.1:49079277-49084284 GCF_001194135.2 Octopus bimaculoides
TATATATATATATATTTCCGTGAGAGTTAGAGGTTGGGAAGCCAACCAACTAAAGGATAGTACCTATCCATTATACTGCTGGTAGTGTACTCAATTATTAATTCCGGCTGATGTATGTCATTTTTGTTTCCCCTCCATTTTCTTTTTAGCTGTAAGGGTAAACCACTGTTTACCCCCGCCCATATATGACACTCAATTGCAAAATTACCATGCAATAACCAGCACTTGGATATTAATAATTGGGTACACTACCAGCAGTATATTGTATAGGTACTATCCCTTAGTTGGTTGGCTTCCCAACCTCTAACTCTCACAGAAATAAATAAATACTTGATAGAGAGCTTTTTATTACTTGTCTGTCTCTACACTGTTTATAACACTGGTTGTGGATGTGAGTACACACAGACATAGTATAACAGACTCTCAAGATGAATACTGCTGGAAAAATGGAGCTGATAAAGATGGACTCATCACTGAAGGACATCCTGATCCCATCTAAGGACTCATATCACAAAGAAATAATTTTTAGAATAAATGAATTCCTTCATAGAATTCGATGGAAAGTATATCACCATGAAAGGAAACTAACCCAGTTGGACTTAATTACCCGCAACAATCACAATAACTCTAACACTGATAACACTGAAATATTGGAACTTACCAAGCATATATTTAAATCCAGAAAAGCACCACCAACTAACAAGCACCTAGATAACTTTGAACAAGAACTATGGAGTACTACTGAAAACATCAAGTTCAAGAACCGCCCACCACACCAGACACAACCTGTACCAAAGTTGAAAGACCTGATACAAATCTTAGATACCAAAAATGAAATTTTAACACATTCAGACAAAACTAGAAACATCTACAATATCGACCCCAACATATACCACAAACTCATCCATAGAGAAATCATAAAAAAGTATAAGGTAGTCCCTAATAGCACACTAAAGAAGATAAACCTAGAAGCCAGAAATATAATGTTGGATTTTAATTTAGGAGATAAGACAGAGCTATTTACTCCAATTAGACCCCACATAACAATTAAGGACCACAAGGAAAACTTCCTAAATAAAACGCAGGTTAGATTAATATGTCCTAACAAATCTGACATAGTTAAGCTTAGTAAAGTAATCTTAGATAAATATTAACCAACAATAAAAAGTAAAGTTAAACTAGAACTATGGAGTAACACCCAAGGTGCACTAGATTGGTTCTCCAATATACAGATAGAAAATAGATGTAACCAAAAATTCATACAAATCGATATACAGGACTACTACTCCTCTATAAACACTATTGTTCTTAACAGTGCTCTCATTTTCACCAGGAGATACACTAACCTAAATATGAGGGAGATAAACGTGATACTCATTGCCGGAAAGGCTGATATCGAATTTGATAACAAACTATGGGCGAGAAAAGATACACCAAACTTCTTTGATATCACAATGGGCTTGCCAGACCCAGCGGAAGTGACGGACCTGATAGGATTATACATCTTGGATAATATAAGTAGAGAGTTCCCAGAACTAACTGGAGGTCTATATAGGGATGATGCACTATTTTTAGTTAGGAACCTTTCAAATAGATGCCTTGAACTACTTAAGAAACGATTACATAAATTCTTTAATAGGTTTGACTTATCTATAACTATAGAAAATGAAAACTACTCTATAAATTATTTAGACATAAATTGCAACTTAAACACCAGACTCCATGAGCCTTATATGAAAGAAAACTCTACCTTAGGATATATAAATAATTCTAGTAACCATCCCCAGCAAATAAAAAGAGCCCTACTACAGAATATAAGTAAAAGGATTTCATACCTCTCTTCTAATGAAGAGATCTTTAATAAACACAAGGATAGGTATAACATAGCACTAAAAAATGAAGGCTATAAAGAAAAAATGAAATACTTCCCCAGAAACATTAATGGTAATAAGAATAATATTATAGAAGGTAGTAGGGATAGGACTAATACCGTGAACTATAATAATGCATTTAAAGCAAATAATAATAATATTATTAATAATAGAAATAATAGTGCCAATAATAAGGATAAGAAAATAGATAGCTTATCTATAGAATCTAACTGTAAATGCAGAAACTGGAGTAAACGGAGGCACAATAACTATAGAAGCCCGGATAGGGCAACCACCACCAGCCCCAATAATTTTGACAACTGCAATGCTACCAAGGATGAGTACAGAAATAACAATAGAAGTATTAGAAATATGAAAAAATGACCCATACATAATAAAAACAATAATAATAATTATTATGATAGAAATAAAAATAAAAGCAGAAACAATACACATAACATAATAAAACCCAAAAATGGAAATAATAAAAATGACACTGTCTGGTTAATCATCTCTTTCGCTATGCAAATTAAGAATAACATAGTCAAAACAATATTTAGATTCATTAATAAACAATTTATAAAAGAAAAAAACAAATACTGGGAGATAATCAATAACAAAACAATAAGAATAGGATACAGTTTAACACATAACCTGGCTACCATCATTTCCTCAATAAACATTAGAAAACGGGACACCTTCTATCTAAGTAGGAAAAATAACAGCAGTAATATGCACACTAGTAATAACAATAACCACAATAATAATAATAGTAATAGTGGTGTTGGTGACAATAGTAATAATAATAATAATAGGAATAAGAATAATAATAGAAACAATAATAACAATATTCAAATCAATAATAATAATAATAATAATCATAGTGGTATGAGTAATTGCAATAGTAACAACAATATCATTATTAGTATCAACAATAGCCACAGCACCAATAATGTAATACCTGACGATACCCATGATATAACCCCCACACAGCTATATAGAACCTGTGATTGTAGAATTAGCAGGAATTGTGTATTTAACAATAATTGCATTAGAAAGGAAGTAGTGTATCAATGAGTAGTAAGTACACAATCAGGTAATAAGGTATATGTAGGAGCAACCCAGAATATGAAACATAAGCTTAATCACCACAGATACACCTTTAGAAACAGAAATAGGAGAAATTCAATGGGATTGAGCAACTACATATGGGAACTTAAGGATAAAGGAATTGATCATAAGCTACATTGGAAGATTTTAACCACAGCACCAGTGTATAGTACAAAAAATAGAAAATGTATGCTATGTGTAAATGAAATTTTCTTCATGATTAAAGCCAGCCTTCTTCTTGTTAATTCTCTTAAGGAGAGAAACATTTCCTGCCTTCATAAAACTAAGCATACCACTAGCACTTGTTATTTAACCCCCACTGGTACTAGTGTCCCTCCTTGTTTGTATCATAATAACAATATTCGTATTATTATTATATTATATATACATGTATATGTATGTGTATGTATGGGTGTAGGAATGTATATGTGTGAGTGTGTATATATATATATATATATATATATTTATATATATATATATACAAGTATGTGTGAGTATGTTTGTGTACATGTATATGTGTCTGTGTGCCCTTGGACTGGCTCTTGTGCGGGTGGCACATAAGATGCACCATTTTGAGCGTGGCCGTTGCCAGTACCGCCTGACTGGCCTTCATAGGATTTTCGAGCGAGATCGTTGCCAGTGCCCCTGGACTGGCTCTTGTGCGGGTGGCACATAAAATACACCATTTTGAGCGTGGCCGTTGCCAGTACCGCCTGACTGGCCTTCGTGCGGGTGACACGTAAAAGCACCCACTACACTCTCTGAGTGGTTGGCGTTAGGAAGGGCATCCAGCTGTAGAAACTCTGCTAAATGTGTTGCCATCCGGTTTCACCAGTCCTCAGTCAAATCGTCCAACTCGTGCTAGCATGGAAAGCGAACGTTAAACGATGATGATGATGATGATGATGGATGTGTATGTGTTTGTGCGTGTGTATATATATATACACAGTTGTTTGTGAGTGTGTGAGTATGTATATGTAAATATAGGTTCGGACACATGTATGTATGCATATGTGCACGTACCTATATAGGTATATATGATAGACTATGTAAGAAGCCATAGATTTTTAGATTTTTGGATGTTTACACACATATGTATCCATAGTTGTGGAAATGAATACATACATGTATGCACAGGTGGGGAGATAAGGGTGTGGGTAGGGGTCAATATGGTTTTGCATGGATATAATGGTGTACATACATGGATAAGGATGTGAATGTATATCTGTTTAGTATTAGTATTGGAGCATATGGAAATCTGTAGATATATTTATATGTATGATTGCTGGAGTATGAGTATAGACAGGTACAGATAAGAACACCCCATCGTTCTGATCAAACAATGGTATGTTACCCCATACTCCTACTAGGAATACTATACATAAACCTAGCTTATACACTAAAGATAGAAACCCCTCCCTTAATGGATCTTCAGAAAATATACGCATGACTAGCTCATCATATATACCAGCACTTAGCAATTAAATTGCACCTTACAAATGAGCAGATTAATAACAATATAGAACACTATCCAATGGATTAAATTATAAATTTATAAATATAAACCTTTATGTACAATCAGATAATTGAGTATAATATAGTGTAATTTACTAAAGCTAAACTGCCTAATACATAAGAATCCATAGATGTCCACACCCCACATTTACCTGAACAAAAAACCTCCTATTTATATCATCATCATCATCATCATCATCGTTTAACGTCCGCCTTCCATGCTAGCATGGGTTGGACGATTTGACTGAGGACTGGTGAAACCGGATGGCAACACCAGGCTCCAATCTAATTTGGCAGAGTTTCTACAGCTGGATGCCCTTCCTAACGCCAACCACTCAGAGAGTGTAGTGGGTGCTTTTACGTGTCACCCGCATGAAAACGGCCACGCTCGAAATGGTGTCTTTTATGTGCCACCCGCACAAGAGCCAGTCCAGGGGCACTGGCAACGATCTCGCTCGAAAATCCTACAAGGCTAGTCAGGCGGTATATATATATATATATATATATATAT
>NC_068990.1:49086361-49104138 GCF_001194135.2 Octopus bimaculoides
TATATATATATATATATATATATATATATATATATATATATATCCATGTAAACATTTTTCTTCAAACTACTACCCCATTTAAATTAAACACTTAATTCAATAATTTAATACTATAACACAGTGCCATCCATTTAATACTTTATATCCATTATTCTATATTTTACCAGTATAGGTTTTAGCAATAAATAACTATAACTTAGAAAAACAAGCAATCGATCTGGTCCGGTCCATCTGTTGTCCCTTGTCATGAAATCCTCCTTCTTCTGCCTTCTGACAACAATGAATCCCCTGCCCAACTCCTATATTACATTTAACAAAATAGCTGATTCCCCTGATAGGTAGATACATGTTTTACATTTTTATTTTTATACGTTTGCAACAATAATTTATTTTCTTATGCTGTCCCTTAAGATCATATCCCCTTAGTCATATTGTTTTAGTTATCGTACTCACTCATTTATTTATTTATTTACTTGTCTTAATTTAATTTAGTTTAATCTAGTTTTAGTTTTACTTTGCTCTTCTACTTGCCCATAGCAGCCATGATTTTTTTATTCATTTATTTATTTATTTACTCATTTATTTATCTGATTTGTTTTTGTGTTATCTGTTAACCATCAACGAACTGGAACCGCGTCATGGTTTTCAAAAAAATAGCTGACCAATTAGGTTGCAGGACTGACCATGACCCCCCACCCCACTGCACACAAGGATTCAGGGACCTGTTAATCGAAACAATAACAAACACGAACACTGTACTTTGGTCACCACCTGGTGCCATACTCTCTTTAGTACCAGCTGCCATCCTACATATAAACTTCCACCTCCGAAACACAGACCATACTTTCAAACCCACCACAGTAAACATAATGTGTATTTATATGTAAACAAAATAAGAACCACTCCCTAAATTCACCCTTCCTAAAAAATTCCTCCTAAGAACGACTATATCCACCTATCCACCACTAGACGAAATAACATGAATCTTGGAAGGCAACACTGGAAGTCTATGACTTACTTCCTTTTCCGATACCTAATCCATCTTACTAAGTTGTACTCCTCTCACACTCTAAATTTTGCTCCTATTCTTCTTATGCCCTCTTCAATAAGAAAAATATACTGTACCTATTGGTAATTGATTCTTGTATGTATTGGCTCTCCTAACCCTCTGAAGAAGCCTAGAGGCACACTCAACATCCAAACTTTATTAACCCATCCCGACAGAATACTGAAGGGATGGAGATAGCATGGAGGATATTATGGCCTCTTGGCAAAAACGGCTTTAATGAACTGATCTTTTACTCTATTATGTATTACTAGTACATATGTGTGTAACACACAGTCTTTGCATGTGTATGTATTCTTATAATACTTCCTTATGTTTTAGAATAGATAGACATAATAGAATGACTACCGACTGATGTCATTTTTGTATCCCTCCATTTTCTTTTTTACTATATATATATATATATTCACACACATACACACATATATATACATACATACATACATGTGTGTGAGTATATATAAATATACACACACACACACACACACACACACAAATATATATATGTATGTCTGTGTGTACATACATGTACACACAACACACGTTATCCAAATACCCTACATATGTTTCCTGATAACCCATTGTGGTTGAGCATTAAAATGAACTTAGAACTGCTGGACTCCAAACAACCATAAAGGAGAAAAGCATACAGGAACTATAAGATAAACTTGTGTTTATTCTTATTTCTGAGATTATATATATATATTCAAATAAAGTACATAAAAATTACACTGTGTGTGTGTGTGTATGTGTGTATGTGTGTGTGTGCATGTGTGTGTGTGTGTGTGTGTACCACAATCAAGTTGAACCACCACTGCCACAACTACCACAATCCTCCCTCCCCCACACAACACACACCACCACCACCATTTTAGGTTTACACACTTTTCTCTGTTGAGAGATTTCCCTAGCTCACACTGTTCCTACTAATCTCTCCTCCTCCTCTCTCTCTCTATCTCTCTCTCTCTCTCTCCTTCTCTTAGTTAGTTCCTACTAATCTCTCCTTCTCTGCAATTATAGCACATGATCTTTTGCTTCTCAACTAATTGTGTATGTTGGCATACAGCTGTGCATGAATTAGCTTGTGTGTGACTGTGTGAGGGAGGGGGATGCACTGTGTATGTGTGTGTGTGTGCGCGCACACACACAGGTGCCCAAGAGTATTTGCAAGAACATGATATAACAATTGGATTTTTGCTATTTCTATTTTATATATTGCAGTGGCTTATTTAGAGGAGGAAAGTTGGTGCATCTGACATTTTTTTTCAGCACTTTCAAAACTGATGGAGAGGGGCAAGGAAAAAAATAAATAAATAATAACTCCCCCCCCCCCCCCAAAAAAAAAACACAACAGTAAAAATAGCTGGCTGTAGTAATAAAAGACAGAACACCAAGATACTAAGTTATACTCACACAACAGACCTGGACTTGGTCAGAATAACTACAACAGAACAGATTCTATTAACACCACCAAAGAGTTAGATGCTGCTGCTAAACACTGTATCAGATTAAATCTGCAGCCTAAAGGGTAAGCAATAAACATTAGAAGAAAGAGCAAGAGATATAAAAAGAAGGTACAACACCTTGGGCAAGAGCCTTTAACTGTAATACCAAACTGACAAATGCCTTCCTTTGTTTAACATTTGTTTTGGCAAACATGCATGGGCTTGGACAAATATATTATTTGTGACACTGCTTTAGTGCTAGATGCCCTTCTTAACATTAACCTTTACCTGTTTTTCTTGTAAGGGATCACTTATTTCACATGACTTGAAAGACATAAGTGGCTGGATGATTTGTTGACAGGGGAAACTGATACCACCACCACCTGCTGCATATCTATATGACCAATTAAACACATAAAAAACAATCACACACATACACATATCTACACACACACACACACACACACACACACATACATAGACAAGCTGAAGATTTATGCTAAAAGTGTTAACAATGCCAAAAAAACAACTGGAATTAATAACAACATTTTCAGCTGATATAGGCATGGAATTTGGCCAAAAGAAATGTTCATATTTGGTTATAGAACGAGGAAAGTCAGTCCCTTAAACCCAAAACCTATGCATCGACTGTCACTCTATCTCCCTATTTCACACAAAGAATGCTAAAAGTACCTAGGCATAGACAAAAATGTATCATATGAAGGCACTGTGAATAAAGATAGAGTGACCCGAGAATATTACACCAGACTTAGGAAAATATGGCAGTCAGAACTCTCCTCTAACAACAAAACAATATCCCACAATGCATTTCCAGTACCAGTGCTAATCCCAACATTTGAGATACTTGATTGGTCTGTAGAGGAAATCCACTCCATAGGTATCAAAACCTGCAAAATCCTGACAACAACTGGGAACTTCCACAGAAACAGTGATGTTGACAGGCTCTACCTAAGAAGAAGTGAAGGTGGTAGAGGCCTTTGAATGCCATATGATATCACTCAGGCAGCAGCTGCTGAACAACAGCAGCAAAAATAAAGTATGACAGCGGGATGGAAGATTCAAAACAAATACTAATATTAAAACAGCACAAGAACTGAGCAGCAGATGGAACATTTAAGTGCTGCTTTTTCAGTTATACATGCTTCACATCCAAATTGATAATTTTAATGCCCCACGATTGTTCGCATTGCTCTCTGATAAAAGTCAAGACACATATAGTAGACTTTTTGTCAAAATAAATGAATGAGGGACCTGATAATATAATTATCGATTTTGAAAAAGTAGCCCATAACGGATTTCTGGAATCCTGGGTCATATTTGGCATGTTGCTTGTTTCATTTAGGACAAAATGTGTACAAGCATGTTTTACAAGAAAGACTAAAATGCAGATATCACGAAGATGACAGTTTTAGTCTAAAAATGCAGTGTTTTGTTGCCCTTGCTTTCTTGCCGGTTGATGATATTGTAGATGGATATGAACAACTTGTAGATGATGATTATATTCACAGTCAATGGTATCCTATTTTGAAAATACTCATATAGGACCACCGAGAAGAAGAGGAGGCGACACCTTGAGTCTCCATTTCCACCACCTATATAGAATGCCTGGGATCAATGTATGATGGGGATTCCTCATACTACAAATAGTTTAGAAGCCTACCACAGCATGCTGAAAAACACAGTAAATATTAGTCATCCAAGTATTTGGAAACTTATTGATGTGATTAAATGTGAGGACAGGTTTGCCAGTACCAAATTGCAGAAGTTTATGCAAATACTAAGATATGAACCTACATATAAAAAATGTCATGGAAAAATATGATCCAAGCCAAAAAATTATTCATAGCTGTAGCCAGTTCCCCCTGACTGGCTCCCATGCAAGTGGCACATAAAAAGCACCATCCAAACGTGGTCGATGCTAGTGCTCTCTGACTGGCACCTGTGCCGGTCGCTTGTAAAAAGCACCATCTGAACATGATTGATGCCAGGCCTGCCTGACTGGCTCCTGTGGCAGTGGCACGTAAAAAGCACCCACTACACTCTTGGAGTGGTTGTTGTTAGGAAGGGTATCCAGCTGTAGAAACATTGCTAGATCAGATTGGAGCCTGGTGCAGCTGCTGCCTCTCCAGACCTCAGTCAAACTGTCCAACTCATGCCAGCATGGAAAATGGGCGTTAAACGATGATGATGATGATGAATTACACACAATCTTAAATTTTAAGAAAAAATAAATATGCAATACAGCAAACCTTAAAATAATTTTTAATTCAGATATTCATTCTTCCATTTTCCCTATGATCTCAATGGATTTACCTGGGGATGAATTGATCAACAACAAATTGACTGGAGACAAATTAAATGAGGACAAATTGCCATTGACAAGTTGACTGGACACTGTTTCCAAGCAAGGTAATATTTTCTCCTAGTCTTTCAAACAAGAACAAATCAATGTCAGCACATGTTTTCAGAGATTACAAATAAAACAGTGTTTTAGTATTGTCTACATTCAGCACAAGATGTATAGGCAAGGAGATACAAAAGCACACAGACACAAAACAGTTTTCTTTCAGTTTCTATCTACCAAATTCACTCAATAGATTTGGTCAGCCTGGGGTGCTGTACAGCAGGACTGAACCTAAAACCGTATGGCTGTAACCCTTTTTAATAGAGGTTTATAGCCAGAAATTTGAGGAAGAGAACACTGGATTATATCAATTCACAATACTTGTTTAGTACTTTATTCTGTCAACCCAAAAGATATAAAAAAAAGGTGATGTAAGGTAAATTTTACAAGTGTTTATTAACTAAAAGCACATACTTGTAATTTTACTGCATATCTATAAATGTACAAATATACAAGGCGTGGTGATAAGAAGTTTGCTTCCCAACCACATGGTTCCAGGTTGAGTCCCACTGCATGACACTTTGGACAAGTATCTTCTGCTATAGCCTCAGATTGATCAAAGCCTTGTAAGTGAATTTGATAGACAGAAACTGAAAAAATAGCATTGTGTGTGTGCGTGTGTGTCGGCATTTGTGCCCCGTCACCACCTGTCAACTGGTGTTAGTGTGTTTACATTCCCGTAACTTACTAGTTTGACAAAAGAGACTGATAAAGTATCAAGCTTAAAAAAAATAAGTACTGGGGTCAATTTGTTCAACTGAAAACACTTCTTTACTGAAAGCAGTAAAAGATACATATATACACATATGTATGTATAGATACACACATATATGGATACATTTTTTTTTCTTGAGCCCTAAGACTCACCAAGCTGGTTACCCAGTCACTATGATGTATAAGTGAACAACCAAAATTACAACATTCCCACTTGAGACACTGATTTATCGGAGGCTACAAAGCCAGTAATTTTGAGGGGAGGGGACAAGTTGACTACACTGAACCCCAGTACTTGATGGTACCTTATAGATACCCCCTCCCAAAAGAAATGAAAGGCAAAGTTGACTTTGGCAGGATTTGAACTCAGAACATAAAGAACCAGATGAAATGCCACTAAGCATTTTATCCAACATGCTGGTTCTACCAGTTTGCTGCCATATACACACATAGACATAAGAACAAAATATTTATTACATAAACTTTAAATATAATGATAACTAACTCATCTAAAATTGAATCAAGCCATGTTCTGTGCAGCAGACTGTCAATCCATGATTTAGGAATGGCATCAAGGCCCATTTTACATCCAAGAACAGCTCCAGCTGCAGCAGCATTAGCATCAGCATCTCCTCCCTGAAATCAATAGAGAATAACATTTCTCATACATTTCAAAAGTCAGCCATTGTAAATATTTGGGACAGAGTTTTTTTAGGATAACTATAACCAGCTGGTATTAAGTAGAGGATAAAAAACTTTGAATAAACTGTATAAATATCTTTTTGTAAATATCTCAAACGTTTATGTATATGACTGTTATTCCATTTAGGGCTTTAACTCCTTCAATACCGAACCACCTGAGACTACCACTGGTTTTGCCACAAAATTCTTTCATTTTAAACTGTTCACATTAGAGTGAAGAGCTTTCATCATAATTTAATAATGAGTGCTCCTCTGAAATTTTATCAAGCAGGTAATCATGCTAGGATTATGTGTTGGGAAAAAGCACTGAAGAGGCTCAAGAGAGAAAGCTTGTTGAATACCAAGAGCTAGTAGAACAATGCAGAGCTGAGGCTGGTAGGATTACTGCAAGCCAATTGAAGTGGATTGCATGGGGTTTGTGGGGTAATCATTCTACGGAGCACTAATTGGGCTTGGAATCATTAATGCAGCAAAAAGGTGGGGGAAATCTTGAAACCTTTGTGAAACAGTTTTTTAAATTTATGTTCTAAGCAACAATTTAATGAAAAGAAGCTAACCTTTTCATTAAATCCCACCAAATTATTATTTCCTCCAAGTCATTTGAAACAGAGGTAATATATATCATTAAATATGTGGTCAAGAAAAGGTAAAATTCAAAAATCAATGATTGGATTTCTTTACCAACATATAGACTGTACCTGTAGCATGTACACAAACAATGGTACAGTTTCCATGCTTAATTAGTATTTATTTACTGACTCAGCATACAAAAGGAGAGAAACAGAGAGAGGTGGAGAACAAGGTAGAGAAAGTAGACAGATTTGAAACATTCAATCAAATGTTGGCATGCTTACTTCCATTACTATCTCTTGTAGTGCTTTACGGAAGTCTTTCTGCTTCAGTGCCCACATGGCAACACCAACTGTTTTAAAAATATACCGAGTTTTGCCAGGTTCATTTAATTGTAGTTGTTTCAAAGATGAGTTGTACATGTAAGATTGCAACTCACGAACCTAGAGAAAACATTAAAACACAAATTAAACAGCAGAATATAAAGTGTTAAACATAAAACATATTTTTCCAAGTTAGAATTAATCACATAAATTCTTGTTTGCTGATAGAAAAGTATGTTTTTTGACAATATCATACAATGATAGAGAGAATGAATGTTGAGAAGAGCAAGAAATATGAAGAGAAATGAATTCATGATTTTCGAATCAATAATCCAGTATCTAAATCACATAAAACCCATGTATTTATGATAGAGTGCCATTGTAACAGTGAAATTCAAAGCAAATGAATTGTATATATTGGGTAGAAATATACCCTTTGGATTGAAAAAAAAAATCAAAGGCTGCCAAAATAGAATTACTTCATATTTTCTCTCAAAGTTTCTAACTTCATATGATGCCAACATCTGAATTGGTTTTATTATGAAGACTACACAATGTTGTTTGAAGGAAGATTTAGTTGCTTGTATAGAATTTATATAAAAGTTCCTTTGCTAGTTTCTTTCGTTTTATAGTTGTAAATTTTATTATTCTACATAGAAATTACATTTCTATGTTTCTAAAATGTAGCATTAATACATTGATAGGGGTTAGCTTCTCTCATCTGTTCACAATTACCATTTACACACTCTTTTGATCAGTATATTTCATCTTATGTAGCCATTTAGAAACATAAAAAAAAGCACTCAATATATATATTGGGCTGCAATAAATATTTTGTGACTTCAGTTATAACCCATGAAAGATTAAAGAAGAAACACTTGAGATTAGAACCATTTGTCTGTCTCTTTTAATTAAAGCCCAAAACTATAAAAACCATCAAACCAACAATGAAAAAATAACATCAACAACAAAACCTGGAAATATAACTTTAAACCAAACAAGACAATGGCACTTCTTGTAAGTTGGATTTCTAGATCAGCTCCAAGGAGTTATATTTGTATTACTGGTGCTGAGGAAGTGAATTGGAAAAGTTGTTGGAGTATCAAATAGAATGCAATGTGATATTTATTCTGATCATTTGCGTTTTGAATTTAAATCCCAACAAGGTCAATTTTGTCTTCCATGTTTTTAGGATCAATAAATAAAGTACCATCCGATAACTGGTGCAAATCTCTGTCTCCCCAGCAGTCACATCCAGGATGCTCTAGTGGGTCCAGAGTTGGAGGGTCCAGAGTTGGAGGGTCCAGAGTTGGAGGGTCCAGAGTTGGAGGGCCCAGAGCATGTCTGTGTCAGTTCATGACTATGTATACACCTTAATAAGCAAAAGCATGCTACTAAGTCATCCTGAGCTACAAGTGATGGCCAAAATATTTAGCTTATTACTCATGCTAAACTGAATAGAACAGTACACACACCCAAAACTGGAGCAGTTACATAATGAGAAAGAATCCAAAGTTTAGAAAAGAAAATAAATTTAACAAACCTCTGCATCAAGGGAGAGTAATTTTGATGCATAATCGAAAACATCAGAGATGATGGCATTAATATTATATTCTCCAGACTTTTTCAGATGTTTTGGATCTCGCTGAATCAACATGGCTAATGTTACCGACAGAGCAACACCTCCTGCTTGACACCTAGGGTAGAAGAAAACTGCAGGTAAATATTTACTAAAAACTGATAGCAGTAGTAGAGAAATCATCATCATTGCTTCAATATCTACTTTTCGATGCTTACATAGATCAGATAGAGTTTACCAAGTTAGATGTTCTTAGGCAGGATGCTCTTCCTGTCATCAATGCTTACCTGTTTCCAAGCAAGGTAATACTTCACCATGTTTTTGTAGAAAATTGAAAATGAATGACCTTCATTTACAACAATCATATGTTGTCTAAACATCACAGATGTCACACACATAAAACAGTGTCTGTCTACCAAATCTACTCACAAAGCTTTAATCAGCCTGGAGTCTATAGTAGTAGACACTTGCCCATGATATCACACAGTGAGACTAAACCTATGTGGTTTGGAAGTGAACTTCAAAACAAATAAGACTGGGACAACAGTTGTGCCAAATGTATTTTGATGGATGTTATAAATACACTTTTCTATGCTGAATCTAAATAAGTAATCAAGTTTTCTCTATCAGGTTTAGATTTCTAGTGATAATATGTTTGTTTTACATTATTTAGCTGAATGACTGAATAAAAAAAACAATATATTAACATAAATGTGATTAAAATTTTTAATAGTAATATAGACATATTAATTTTTATGTACAATTAGTACAATTTATTACTTTAATTTTTTGCTTGTTTCAGTCATTAAACTGCAGCCATGCTGGGGCAACTCCTTGAAGAATTTTAGTTGAATGAATTGACCCCAGAACATTATTTTAAAGTCTAGTACTTATTCTATTGGTGTCTTTTGCCAAACTGCTAAGTTACAGGGACATAAACACACCAACACTGGTTGTCAAGCAGCTGTGGGAAGACAAACAGACGTACACACACATATATATGTGATGGCTTCCTTCAGTTTCTGTTTATCAAATCCATTCACAAGGCTTAGGTCAGCCCGAGGCCATAGTAGAAGACACTTGCCCAGGGTGCCACACAGTGGGACTGAACCCAGGACTATGTGGCTGGGAAACAGTCTTCTTACCACACAGCGACTCCTGGGTAGAAAGTTGAAATATATTTAGACCTATTCAGACACAGCCTAATGTATGTGCATAACAGCACCAACTCACTCTCTTTGTAAAAGCCAGTGTTAACAGCAGGTGTGTCTGCCTCTCATTGATTTTACACCAGAATTTTGTTCAGGGAGATGTTTAGTCATGCCATGGAACTGTCTGAATTATCATAATTCCTATCTGCTATGTATGTGATGATCTAACTTTAAAACAATAAAAATTAATACAACACAAACATATATTTGTCAAATGTAACAATCATCATCATCATCATCATCATCATCATTTAGCATCCATTTTCCATGCTGCTACCAGGACAATATGAGAATGGTCTCCTCATGTTAACAAGTCTACTAACAGGATGACTAACCAGTTCACATCACATGCCATTTGATATTCTAATGATTTGGAAGGAACCTAAAAATCACACAATAGAAGAACAGGCCTGAGCATACATCATTTGTTCCAAGGAAGAAAAATGTTTTGAAAGGTTCACTTGCTGACCTGAGAAAAGGTTCCTCCCTTCTTTACACATCAAGCAACTTATGAAAAACTTTGTTAAAGCAATGGATTAATTACAAACTGGTTTCAAAAACTTGAAAAACAATTGTTCTCAGATCAATGATGCAAAGATTTAAGAAGGCATTTTTGTAAACCCTCATATTAATGAATTGTTAAGAGATGCAAGTTAAATGAAGTTGAGAAATCTGTGTGAAGTTTCAAAAAGAGTCTGAACTTTTTAGGAAGTCATAAGTCAAAAATTATTCAGAAATAATGTAACCTATGTCACATAAGTCATAACAATGTGTCAAACTTTTTTTCTGGAAAAACTCAGGCAATGAACATGGCAAGAATTTTCATCAGGATATTTCAACTATTGAAATGTGTTACCATGACAACTGGAGTGCCCAGTATGTTTGCTGGCAAATGATGGACTTTAAAAGGAGATATGTCTGAAGCAAAACACAGTAGAAAATCAAATGGAGATACTTTTTAAACTACATGTATGTGTTTTTGACATTAAGTTTTGTACAGATCTTCAAAAATTAAGTTGCTTGCCACACAATAGCCTGACTAGACAGAGACATGTTACAAACTTATTTGAATTCAGCACCTAAAACTATTAAAAGAATCATATTTTCACAAACCCTTTTTTCTCTCTCTTTTTTTTTTTTGTTCCCCAATTCTATAGTCTATTTCATTCAAATACTTATAGACCAAACATAAACACATCCATGCAATGTGCTTGCATGTATACATATATGTACATATACTCAGATAAATGAAGATAAAGTCTGTTCCAAAGCATGCCAAATGTAAGAAAATAATATGATGATAAGTAGAACAATAACAAAAACGAGCGATAAATCATTTTAAAATTGCTCAAGAAAGAGAAACAGTATGATAAGTTTTTATTCATTTATCAATTTCAAATGGAAGAGTCTCAATGGCCAAATGAATGAAGAGTTTCCTTTTAGTTTTATGAGTTCATATCCTGTTTGTGTTCAACACTGGATTTTTGACAATCTCAGTCTATTTGAGTACAGATTAGCGATGAACACAAAGCTGTTTTAACAACATATATTAAATTAGAAAGTGGCACATAAAAGCACCTACTACACTCTCAGAGTGGTTAGCATTAGGAAGGGCATCCAGCTGTAGAAACTCTGCCAAATCAGATTGGAGCCTGGTGTAGCCATCTGGTTTCACCAGTCCTCAGTCAAATCGTCCAACCCATGCTAGCATGGAAAGCGGACGTTAAACGACGATGATGATGATGATGATGAAAGTAATGAGCAGTCAGATAGGTTATATATATTTGAGATGAAGTTATGTCAAACCAGCTTTTAGCTTTGATGCAGACAAATACATAACCAAAACCCCAGGACGTATGACAAATATATATAGCATACAAAGAACAGCGCAGCTAGGAACCAAACACAGCCTACATAGATCACTTTCAATACAGTAAAAATAATAACAAAACAAACTGTAGCAGACAGAACTATGCTCACCATTGCAAGGAAAGCATGCAATAAAAATAAGACAACTGAGTAGAAGTATTAAGTTCAAATTTTGACACAAAGCCAGCAATTTTGGGAGAGGTAAGTCAATTACATCAACCCCAGAGCTCAACTGGTACTTATTTTATCGACCCTGAAAGAATGAAAGGCAAAGCCAACCTTGGCGGAATTTGAACTCAGAATATAAAGAAATGGATGAAATGCCGCTAAGCATTTTGTTTGGCATGCTAACAATTCTACTAGCTCACTGCCTTAATAATAACAATAATAATCCTTTCTGTGATAGGCACATGGCTTGAAATTTGGCAGGAGCTAATCAGTTACATCAACCCCAGCACTTGACTGATACTATATTTTATCAACCCTGAAGGGATGAAAAGAAAAGTTGACCTTGGCAGAATTTGAATCCAGAATGTAAAGACAGATGAAATGCCGCTAAGCATTTTGTTTGATGTGCAAATAATTCTGCCAGCTCACTACCTTAGTAATAATACTGGTTTCAAATTTTGTCACAAGGCCAGTAATTTTGGGGGTGGGGGTAAGTTGATTATGTCAACTCCAGTACCCAACTGGTACTTATTTTATCGACCCCAAAAGGATGACAGGCAAAGTCAACCTCATCAGAAAATAACAATAATGCAACATTAATAATTAAATGTCTAAAATTTATTTTTACCTTGAATCTGGTATTAAAATATCACATACAAGTAACGTGTTCTTGATAACTTTTCCAAGAATATTGTAATAATGAATTCCAAGAATAGGAGAAAATGCTAAAATTGCATTACTGGCTACATAATTGCCTTTCATTCGCCACACTATTTCTGCTGCCTGTATTCAAGAAAGAAAAGAAAATAAAACTAATAAAAATTATACAAGTAGTCAATGGTTTCTGATTTAGGCACAAGGCTAGCAACTTTGAGGGAAGTGGGGTTAGTCAATATTATCAACTCCAGTATTTGACTGGTACTTTATTTTACTGACTCCAGAGGGATGAAAGGCAGAGTTGGCCCAAATGGGATTTGAACTCAGAACATAAAGAGTTAGAAGAGATACAGTCAAGCATTTCTTTCACTGCTCTAATAATTCTGCCAGTTAACTGTCCTATTATATGGTAATTAATGAAAATAAAATAAATTTTAAGAGAAAAGTGGAGGAGAAAATTGAAAAACTGGAAAGAAAATAGATTGTTACTTCAAATGTTGTTACTTCAAATTTTTTTCTAGACACACAAATAGTACGATGAAGATTAGAAAAAAAGGGGGTTGTGTGTTGGAGTAATGAGATTGTTGCATAGGTCCAGACATCCCTTATTATTCTACAAGCATAGTATGGTGAGGAAGAGAGATCCACCACCACCCTTAGTCACACTGACAGCATAGCACAGTGAGAATAAAAATACTGATTAATGTTGAATCTATTCAACAGGAAAAGTTTAACAATTTTTTAATTTGTGGATTCTATATGAGTTTGTCAAAAGGAAGTGAGGTTCTAGAGCAGGATGTACATACTTAACATTATGTCCTATCTTAAAACTGCATCAATTTCTGAATTGATGTCAAGATGAGGAACCTAAGTCATATACAGTAATATGCCTTATCCAAAGACATAATTTAGTGCCAGTGGAGAATTTTGAAACCAAAACCTGTGGTCTGTGAACTCAGCCATATTAACTTACATTTTAACAGAAAATGATGTAACAATTTGTCTCTGAAAAGCATGGACTGTTCTTGATGGCATTAGCAATATCTGAAAGTCATCTTTCCAAGATGATCTAAAGAAAAGTTACTTCTCAGCCCCAGTAGAATCAGTACTATTGGATGGATCCCTTGGTTGGACACTCACTAAAGACCTCAAGGTAAGATTAAATGGGTTATATTTCCACATTATAGGCTATTCTGAAAACTAGCAGGGAAAGCATTCATACAAACAGGGACTTCTTGCAATCACTGATATTATTAGAGAGGCACATGTATTTTGTAGGACATTGATTCAAGAAAAATCTGATTGTGATACACATCTATGAACACCTCAACATGGATATGCATAAGTTAGCTATCCAACAAAAACTTTCATCAATTAGCTTTGTATGGACATAGAATGTTACTCTGTTGACTACCTGACACTGAACAGAACTGTGATAGAGTGGTGGTGGTGGTGGTAGAGGAGGGGGAGTTTTCAAGTTGGGTGAATCCAAGCAAGCTTGACCAGATGATTAAATGAAAGGAAAGAAAAAGAAAAGGAAAAAAATAAATGAGTTAATGAACAAAAATTGAATTACATTAACTTACTTTTTCTGGTTGTTCTGAAAATTGCGGGTGATTGATCACAGACTTGAAATGAGGACAAAGACCTTTTGCCACTTTGTCTCCTAATTCAGGGAACCCAGATTCTGACCATTCCATCATCATCTTAGCAAAATTAACAGAAGGAATCTAAAAGGAGTAAAGAAACAAAAACAAATGTGAATGTAAATTCTACCTCATGTTTTCCACTAAATTGAAGAACATAAACATTTCATTGCTTATAATAAAAACCAAACACTATTTTTTTTATCAAAGAAAGCCTCATATTATGCACTCCAACTACATATTACAAGTCAAAATCACTAAAACACCATACAGAGCACTTGTGGGATGATTACAGCTGTATGGTTTACCAAATAATAAGCTTCTACCATCATTATTTCCATGCGAGCATGAATTGGACAGTTCTGGCAAGCCAGAAGACTGCACCAAGCTCAACTGTCTGTTTTGGTATGATTTCTACTGCTGGATGCCCTTCATAATGCCTACAACTTTACAGAGTTTACTGGGTGCAGTATATTTAGTTAGTAATCAGGAGCAGTATAGAGACTGCTCTTCCTTCTTTCCCCCCAACTATCTATACTGCTCCTGACTACTAATTAAATATAAACACTTCATCTAAATGTAAAATTTGTGTCATTTAATTTCTCTGAAAAATTTCTAATAGGAATTTCCTTATATGGCTACCTAACATGTAAAACTGTAATTCTTATTAGCAAATGAAACATGCGTAATGGTGAGCTTGGTGCAGTCTTCTGACTTGCCAGAACTGTCAATTCATATCAGTAATTTTTTCAATTTCCTGTTTTGTTATACAATAAATCTGAAAATAATATTTCCATAATTTTTAACTTTGATATGTACTTTGCACATACACAGTAACAACTTATTGGATTGTAATAATGGAATAAGCAGATGTGCTTCAAGAGAAAACAGCTGGAATTTTACCCTATCAACCTATAGTGTGTGTGTGTGTCATCATCACTGTTTTTATGTTCACTTTTCCATGTTCACATGGCTTAGACAGAAATTTGTTGAGGTGGATTTTTCTATTGCTATATGCCCTTCCTGTCACCAACCCTCACCTATTTCCAAGTAATGACCAGATATATTTCCGCAGAGGACTGAGGATGGACAAAAACCACTTGCATGATGGTGGCATTTGTTTACAACTCACACATAATTTCAAGGCAAGGAGAGTGACACATAAATATATATGTATGTATGACAGGCTTCTTTCAGCTTCTGTCTACCAAATCCACTCATAAGATGTTGATTGATCTGAGGCAATAGCAGAAGACACCTGTCCAAGGTGTCACACACCAGGACTGAAACTAAAGTCATGTGGCTAAGAAGGAAACTTCTTCGCCACACAGCCACTCCTACACCTATCAAATACATACCGTAAAAACCCATGTAATTTATGCACTTTTTCGCAAAAATAAAAATGAACTTTAGGAGTGCATAAATTATGTGAGTAGATCATTTCCAGAATTCTTTTGAAATTTATTTTGTTGAAAAGAGATGTACAAAACGTAAACATTCATACTGGAAGTTGACTCACTTAATGTCAGAATAGGTTTTTACAGAAAAAAATAATGGCTTAAATGTAATGAAGTTAACTTTTATTTATGCTGGACTGTATAATGCTTACTTTTTCTGTATAAATTTACTAAAACCATTAAATGGTTAACTACTTTTTGAAGTCTGGCATTCATACTGGTAAACACGGTCTGGGCCATATTTTACACTGCTTGGAGTTTCTACCTATCGCAACAGAGCACCATGGACATACATAATGATATGGATACTTCTAACTGAAAAAAATGTAATGATATGGATAATCTTGATTGTATGTTTTTATTTTTGTCTGTTTATCACTAGGCACAGTTTTAAGTTTGTCATACTGCTCACACCAATTTTGAACACTGGCTTCATTAACATTAAAATACCTTCTGGCAGCTCTATTATCACTTTCAAATGCATATTCAACATATTTAATTTCTCCTTCGCAGTAAATGATTCATAAGTTCTGCCCATACTGAGAGTAATGGTAATGACAAATTTTTAAGTTTGCTTAAAATTTTATAAGTGTGAAAGAGATTAAAAATTCGATACTCAAAGGTTCTGACAAGAATAGGAGGAAAAGAATTCTGTTTACATAATCAGTTTGATTCGTCACCCTCCTCTGTCGGTTGGTAATTAAACTTAATTTGCAACACCTGTGCAGATTTATCAGCTTTGTTTTTGTTAGTAATTCTTATCAACAACTTTTCCTGTGATTGTGATTTGAGAAGACATACAGCAGTATGCTAAAGATTGGACATAATCTCTATTGGGCAAGAAATATAAAATAAAGTTTATTATAAACAACACAAACATTTTGTATTTTAATAGCTTTCAATGTGATACCTGTTAAACAGAAATCATTTTTATTTATTGAAAATTTAATAAAATCTTATCATAAGTGAAATTAGGCTAAATACAACTAAGTTGAAAACTTTTTTCTCTTGGCTATATCGGCAATTCTGAAAACTTTTGGGTGCGAATTTTACATGAGTAGAAACTTTTTTTAACAAATTTTATCCTGAAAATCACCTGCGTAAATTACACAGGTGCACAAATTACATGGGTTTTTACAGTATATGGTAAAACAAGGCCTAGAAGGTTGAAAAATCATTTCTATACATAGTGGTAATCTATAAAAAATTATAACTCCATATGCTTCTCTAGATTATGCCTGCAATAGGAGTTAAAATCAAGAGTTGAAAGACACCTATTTTACAACTACTGATTATTACAAAACTAAGTTGTTCAACGCTAAAAAGAAGTATCCACTTGACAGAACAAGTCAAACTACACCTTATACTCTTTTTAAGGGGTATAAGGTGTGATTTGACTGGGCTCATTTGGGAGTCAAACATGGGCAGACAGAGCTTAGTACCATTTATGAAATTTAAATAATTTCATTGTCTTAGAACTTACCCAATTAACCACCAACTCAGATATGATGACTTTGCTATATATCAAAATAAAAATAACAGATAAATAGTGACAGTGCACATTAGTCATTTAATGGATGGTCCTAGTAGTATATCAATTTTTTTATATGGGAAGTGGTTGCAAGACCCTTGGTCAACCCTTTCCCTTTTCTTTGGAAAGGAACACTGTGAGTGGCCTCTCACAACATTTTCTCAACGTGTAGCCTAGTTAACTCAGAGGGAGAGAGGCAGACAGAGAAAAGAAAAGAATCAACCCCAGCACTTGACTGGCAATAAATTAATTTGTTCACCCAAAAGAAGATAAAGCAAGTTTGACTCCAATGGAATTTGAACAAGGAGGCAGAACAAATACTACAAGGTATTCTATCTGACTCAGCCAATTTGCTTTCTGTGTGTGTGTGTGTGTGTGTTTGTGTGCGTGCGTGTGCGTGCGTGTGTGCGTGTG
>NC_068990.1:49105116-49106177 GCF_001194135.2 Octopus bimaculoides
TAGGATTTTCGAGCGAGATCGTTGCCAGTGCCCCTGGACTGGCTTGTGCGGGTGGCACATAAAAGACACCATTTCGAGCGTGGCCGTTTTCGTGCGGGTGACACGTAAAAGCACCCACTACACTCTCTGAGTGGTTGGCGTTAGGAAGGGCATCCAGCTGTAGAAACTCTGCCAAATCAGACTGGAGCCTGGTGTTGCCATCCGGTTTCACCAGTCCTCAGTCAAATCATCCAACCCATGCTAGCATGGAAAGCGGACGTTAAACGATGATGATGATGATGATGCCCTTCCTAACACCAATCATTCCACAGAGTGGACTCAGTGTTTTTTACGTGGCACTAGTACAGGCGAAGTTAGTTTTGGCATGATTTTTACAGCTGGATTGCCCTTCCAAATGCCAACCACGTTAAGTATGGACTGGATGCTTTTAACATGCCACCAGCACTGGCAGGGTAACCAAGTAACTTACAAGACAAGAGAGGGGCAGGGCATTTGAGGAGAGTAACTTGTGTCAGAAGATGAAAAAATAGAGTGTGACAAAGACACAGAAGCAGGTGTCTTTCCACAACAGAGGAGGTGATCATTTGAGGGGGTGATCCAGTATCAAATGATGAAAGGTTAGAGTGTAATAGAGAAATAGAGAGGCAGAAATAGGTGTCTTGCTATAAAGGAGGTACATGGTTACCCAGTGAGAGAGAGGAAAGAGATATAGAGTAAGAGAGAGGTACAAGAAAGTGTGCTGATGTAAAGGAGATACTTGGTTACCTATTCAGAGGAAAAACAAGAAACTAATAAATTATAGTAACTAATGAATTTATATACAATTATAAATATTCAGGAGTGAAAAAAGTATTCATACAGAATAAATTATGAGTTTCTATGCCACAAAATATTGTTAAAATAATTTTTTTCTTTACTAGAACTTTCTCGTTTGTTCCAATAACCTTATCAGTGGTCATTTTTAAGTGTCAAAACGCCAGCTTCTTCATTCAGCACTGAGACAACATCATAAAGTATCTACCTATCTATCTTTCTTCTTACCCCTCTCCCCCTCTTGCTCT
>NC_068990.1:49106972-49110482 GCF_001194135.2 Octopus bimaculoides
CAACATAAAAAGTATATCCCTTCGTCAGTTGTCCCTGTTCCATGTACTCCAAGTTTCGAAGGCAAGGACAATATGCAAATTCATTGGAACAGTCCTTCCCACAAAGCAAATTAAATAAAATTTGGAATTTTTTGCGGAGGGTGAAAGTGTTAACAAGAACAGGACAGTGAGAACAAGACAGTAAAAACAAACAGTGAGGGCTGTTGAGCCAAGACGATAGAAATATTATTATGAACACTAACTACCATGATAGAAGAGACAGAAATAAGTACAGTGGAATAAGTACAGTGCTATTGGATGCTCAGGAAAGGAAAGAAAGAAAGAGGATTTCACGTTTCAAGTAGAGCTCTTCATCAGAAATATAGGAAAAGTCCAAAGAAGGGAAGACAGACAATGAAAATCGCCAACAATACATACACGATCACATATTGAAATGACTGGAAGGGAATGGGTGAAGAAAAATTTCTTTCAAAGACAGGAGAGTGCAAGAGAAGGAGGTATGTGTGTGTGTATGTGTGGGTATGTATGTGCGCGCAGGTCTGTGTGTGTGTGTAATGATAGCACCTGTAAGTGCATGTGTGTGTGCGTGTGGTTGTGGCTGTTTATGTATGTGTGTGGTTGGACTTAGTGTCGTTTAAGGTTATAGGAAGAATTTATAGTAAGAATTTTGGTAGGAGTGGCTGTCTGTTGTGTGTCTAGTAGGAAAATATTCAGTAGAAAGGTGTTTAACTGGTAGTTTGAAGTATGTGTGTGTGTGCATGTATGTATATGAAATGTGTGTGTTTTCTTTGCAGTGTGGGTATGTGTGTATGTGTGAGGTTGTCTGTGGAGTAAATGTACGTTACTGTGTGTGTGATTGTGGGTGCTTGTATGTGCATGTCTGTGTGTCCATGTATGTATAATTGTGTGCATGTATGTATGAGTGTGCGCTGTGTATGAGAGGTATGTGTGGGTTCACTCACATGTGCGTGTGTGTATGTGAGTGCATGTGTATATTGGTATGCATGTGAATGTATGTGCATGTGTACGTGTGTGTATTTGCATGCGTATTTTGTGTGAATGAGGGGTTGTGTAGGGAGGTATATGTGCGCATTTTGCATGTGTATGCATGTTCATGAGTGTGTGCGTGTGTATGTGTATGTAGTTGTGTGTGCACGTGTGTGTATGCGGATGTGTATATGTGTATGTGCGGGGTGGTCAGTGTTAGGCATGTGTGCATTCATATTCATGTGTGCACGTGCGTGTATGCATGTGTATGTGCGTCTATGTGTATGCCTATGCATATGCATGTGCGTGTATGTATATATATTGTGTATATGAATGTATATGTATGCGTGTGTATGTGAGTTAGTGCATGCGTGTGGGGTTTGTGAATGGGTATATGTGCATTCCTGTGTGTATGTGCGTACGTGCGTGTGTGTGTGTATATGCATGTGAGCTTATGCCCATGTGTGTGTAATTGTGTGCATGTCTGTATGAGTGTGTCTTGTGTGTTTTGGAGGTATGTGTGCGTACATATGTGAGTGTGTGTATGTGTATGTGTGTATATTGTGTGTGTGCGTGTATGTGCATGTGGATAAGTGTGTGCGTGTGTATGTGCGTGTGTGCATGTGTGTATGTGCGTGCATGCATATACCTGTGTGTGAACATGATGTGTGTTGAGGTATGTGTGCGTTTTGTTGCGTATATGTATGCGTGCTTGAGTATGTATGTGGTTGTATGTACATGAGTACGCTTGTGTGTGTGTGTGTGTGTATATAAGTATGTGTGTCTGTGTGTGCATAGCGTTGTGTGGGTTAGGTATCTGTGCATTCCTGTGCATGTGTATGTGTGTGGAAGTATGTGTGTGTGTGTGTATATGTGTGTGGTGTGTGTGGGAGATTATTGTGTGTTCATGTGTGTGCATGGGTGCATGTGTTTTTTCGTGTGTGTGGATATATATGTGTGTGCATGTATATAGTAATAAAAATAATAATAAATTATAAAAAGTAACGTTCACATGGGATAAAGAAGTTAATGCAATATAAAATGGCGCAATTAAAAACAAAAAACAAAAACTGGAAAATGAAATAAGGTTGCTATGTTGCAGGAGGCGTAAAGGCAGTCAATAGGAGGACGGGGTTGTGTTTAGTCTGAAGGAGACAGTTGTTCGTAAATTAAAAATATACCGCTGTTCCACCTGGGGTCACAAGCATGTGAATCTGTGGTGCAGAGTGAGGCCAAAGACAGAGATATTAGAGGGGGAGTGGTTGGCCAAGTAGAGGTGAAGGGCAACAGGGGTGTTCGAACGTAGCCGAACATCCCTTAGATGTTCAGTGAACCGGTCAGCCAGTCGGCGGCCTGTCTGACTTACATATAGTTTACCACAGAGGTTGCATCTAATGAGGCTAGAAAAGGTGCAACAGGAGGAATTTGTTATGCAAAGAGTGTGCTGATTGGAACCAGTGAGAGAAGTAGTGTTGGTGATGAAAGGGCAGGTGTGACAGCAGGATCAGGAGCATGGGAAGGATCCAGGTGGGGCTGGGGAGAAGAGGAGAAGGTACTACAGACCAGAAGATAGCGTAGGTTCTGGGTGTGTTTAAAGGAGGACAAGGGTTGGGGAAAATGGGACAGGTGGTGGAATCAAGATGGAGATGACACAAGGCCCGTAGGATCCTCTGACGCAGGGGTAGGATAGAGGGGTGGAAAACGAGGGGAATGGGGGTGCGGTTAGGGGGTTGGTGTGGTGAAGGAGAAAGGGCGGTGGTGCGATCGATTCGACGAGCATGGGCGATATATATATATCATATAAATATATACATAGTATATATATATATTAGATAAATATATACAAAGTGTATATATATATATATATATATATATATACACTAGCAGTATAGCCCGCCGCAGCCTGGGATTAAGCTAGGATTATTAAGTGATCAAGTGCTTTATTTCAAACCGAAATAAGTAACAACGACATCAGATTTGAGCAAAATCCGTTGAAATTGGTTTAGCTGAAAATGGTTTGCTGGCAATTTGATTGGGAAATCCCATAAGGAATCAGTTTATTGGTTATTTCCACTCATTGGCTGTTTTTTTTAAAGTTGCATTAGAGATCTGCATAGGAGAAGGTTGATCTGAAGGTTTGCATTGGGGATCTGGATTGGAGTAACTTAGGAAAACTTACCAACAGCATTAACCAAAAAATAAGGGGCCTGTCACTTCTAGGTTAACTCTAACCCTAACCCTAAAATCCTAACCGTAACACCCTAGTGGAAATCGTGCGGGTGTTAATCTGAAAACTTACCAAACCCTTTTTGTGGTCCGAAAAACGGGTTGGGGGGGTAGAGTGGAAGCCTCAGAAATTTTACCCGTTTATATTGTGTAATTCACTGACAAATTGTTACATACTTCTTTGTTTCATAGTTGTTGTGAAACATAAACAAAACTCTTTCGCTGCCAAAGTAGTATATGTGCGTGTGTATGAGAGTGAGAGGGGGGGAGAAAGATGAACGATTTAAAATAAATTGC
>NC_068990.1:49110492-49111037 GCF_001194135.2 Octopus bimaculoides
TTTCGTTACTTTCCTTTTTGTTAGACGCTGGCAAACAAACTCTGTCTTGCTTACAAAAATTTTCTTTCCTTAGACGCTTTTTGTCTCCCTCTCCCACTTTTTCTTTACTTTTTTTTGTTAGACGCTAGCAAACACTCTTTATCACCCACTGTCACAAACACACTATTTCTCTCTCTCTCTCTCTCTTTCCTTCATGCGCGTACGTGCAGTTTGACTTCGCCATGTCAACAAACTTCAAAATTGGTAAAAGTTATGGTTGGAGGTACTGCAATCCCAGAACCACAAACAGTAAGAGACCTGGGCATCAACATGTGTAGTGATGCATCATTTCACATGCACATTGTCAAGTTGATAGCAAAGTGCAGACAACTGGCAAGGTGGATACTGAGGACATTCCGAACAAGGGATCAAAAAGTCATGTTGACTCTATGGAAGACATTTGTTCTGAGCCGCCTAGACGATTGCTCTCAGTTGTGGTCACCACACAGTGTCAAGCAGACAGCAGAACTCGAGGCAATTCAGCGTCACTATAAGAAAAGATCGCC
>NC_068990.1:49112325-49113036 GCF_001194135.2 Octopus bimaculoides
CTCCTCCACCTGATATAGTCCAATCAAGAGTTTTGATGGCACATCTGGTGTATAAGAGAATTTGACATCGCTGCCCTAAACTGTGTCTCATTTCGAGCCATTGGTTCGTCTGGTATCGGGGAGAGGAAAGCATCGAGTTTTGTCTTGAAGACCTACACATCCATGTCTTGCAGGTCTCTCAAATGTTTTGGTTGGGCATTGAAGAGCTGAGGTCCTCTGAAACCGAGGCTGCTGCAGTATCTTGTTCTTATGTGAGATGCAGTGGACGGCACCTTTGGCACCTTGCAGTGGTGACCCGTGCGGGCATTCCTGTAGTACTTGATGCCAAAGATTGGCTCCAGTCCTTCCAGTATTTTCCATATGTATATTATTACATATCTCTCCCGCAGGCTTACAATATCATCAGGATTCTTTATTGCGTGAGATAGTTTTGTGTCATCAGCGTAGCTAGTGACAGTGGCTCTCCGAGTGACCGTGGGCATGTCCAGAAGGGCCACTATGAACAGTAGTGGCCCCAGGACAGTTCCTTGCGGAACACCGCTCAATACTTGCGTTTCCCTAGATAGTTCTCCATTGGCTGCAACTGTCTGACTTCTACCATTCAGGAAGTCATGCAGCCATTCTCCTAATTTACCAGCTTTGCCAAGGTTTCGCAGCTTGTGACATATCAAGCTATGATCAACTTTGTCAAAGGCTTTTGCAAAGTCGAGA
>NC_068990.1:49115211-49116882 GCF_001194135.2 Octopus bimaculoides
GGTATGTTTATCTCCGCATCTGCTATATTAGGTGTTAGATGCGTTTCGGTAAGCACCATGCATATTGCTTGATTGCATGTAACTAGGTCTTTCAGGTATAGAAACTTGTCTTTGCCGCCTGTTCGTAATAGGCCCCGGATATTCAGTAGGAATATGGGTGTGATATCTGTGCAGGGGTTCCTGGTGTTAGCAGTGGCCATCCCTGATCCATCATCTGTGGTGGTCTTGGACAATGGTTTGTGTGGTGTTGACTCTGTACCCTCTGTATCCACGTTAACTGATGTACCATTTTCTGGGCCATGCTTATCTATATATATAAAGATGAGAATGTGTGTCTGTCTGTCTGTGTGAATCCCTAAAACTTGACAACTACGCAACAAATTTCATTCAAATTTTACACATGCCTTACTTCGGGTCCATGTACTGTTTTAGGCCAAAAATTGTTTTAGCTTCATGCCTAGTGCGAGCCCAGTGCAATATCACATCTCCTCCACTATTGCAGAATTATGTGTCAAAATTGAAACAATAACATCTGTCTATTGTAATGTCAGATATTTTCACTTTAATAGTTTCACTTTAATACTGAAACTATTAAAGTGAAACTATTAAAGTGAAACTATCATCTCACACATATACAGGCATACATATATACATACATATATATAATTTAGTACCAGAGATACCTGGCGTTGCCCGTGTTACATGCAATGGAAAAATTAAACTTTTCTGTTATATTTTCTCTAATGCACTGGAATACCTATGATTCGAATTTCATCAAAATTGCAGATGCGGGTTCTTTCAATCTTTACACACCGTAAAAAGATTCTAGTCATGACACATGTATCCCATACTACTGATCTTTATGCACAGACCCCAAAATTCCAGTCTTATGGAATCTGTTAAAAGGATTTTGCTCCTGAAAAATGGAGGTCATGGAGCTCTAAAATGTGGGAGTTAAGGCCCCTATTAGGGGTGGGTGTCTTAATGTCAACTAGAGAAGTTGAATTGTTGAGAATCTTTTGAACTTGGGTGTTATATCTATTGTTCGAATTTCTTTGAAATAGGAAATATATGTATATTCACTGGGTTTGGAAAAGAGAGCAAAGCTACAGGAAACCAAAAAACGAATGATCACAATAAGCAATCAGCTACCCTACCCTAGTCGTTACTACTCCCCAATGTTGAATTCCTCACCATACAGGTGACAGGCACAGCCGTAAGATGCATTATGGATGTATAGCAATTTGAAGGGTGTGACCCAACTCAAACATTAACAACTGTGTGACGTGAGGAGTACGGGGAAATGTAAGTGTCACCTCTGGAGTTTGCAAATGACCACTAAAGCCTAGCCAGGCTCATGAGCACAGTTTCCCGGTTTCTATGGCGTATGTGTTCCCCCCAGCTGGACGGGACGCCAATCCATCGCAATGTTACTCAAGAAACAGAAAGAAAGAGTGAGAGAAAGTTGGGGTGAAAGAGTATGACAGGAGTCGCCACCACCCCCTTCCAGAGCCTCGTGAAACTTTAGGTGTTTTTGCTCAATAAACACACACAACGCCAGGTCTGGGAATTGAAACTGCAATCCTCCGACCACGAGTCCGCTGCCCTAACCACTGGGCCATTGCGCCTCCACAATATATATATATATATATATATATATATATATATATA
>NC_068990.1:49117202-49119833 GCF_001194135.2 Octopus bimaculoides
CACACACACACATATATATATATACATATATATAAACATATATATATATACATATATATATACACATATATCTATATATACATATATTCATATATATATACATATATCTATATATACACACACACACACATATATATATATATATACATATAAATTAAACAATGGGGTAAAAAATTGGATATTAATTAATATCAATTTAATACCAGGTAACTAGCACATGACATGTGATCTTCTTCTAGCACATTACCAGTCCACCTAGTGGCATCCTGTTTATATACTCGTATATATACGGAGCTTCTCTAGGCTGATGACCTTGCTCTAATAACTGAGTCACTATCAGAACTAGAGAAGTTTCAGGTGTGGAAGCAAGATCTAGAATTGAAGGGCCTTAGAGTGAATCTAGCAAAAACCAATGTCTTAGTAAGTAGAAAGGTCGACAAATCACAAATCCCTTCAAGTAGATGGTCATGCTCAATTTGTAGAAAAGGTGAGGGTAGAAACTTTGTAAGATGTAACCGGTGTAAGCTATAGAGACTTAAGAGGTGCAGCAATATCAAAGGAAGGCTACCTGGGAAGATAGTTTTTGTGTATGGCAAATGCTCTCGGGCAATAAGCACTGAAAATGTGCAAAAAACAGCTTCCGTCACATTCCAGGGGAAAAAAACTAGAAGTAGTTGATAGCTTCTGTTACCTAGGTGACCAAGTTAGTAGTGGGGGTGGATGCTCTAAGTGTAGCGGCTAGAATAAGAATAGCCTGGGCAAAATTCAGAGAGCTCATACCTCTGCTGGTGACAAAGGGCCTCTCACTAAGAATGAAAGATAGACTGTATGAGGCATGCGTGTCAACAGCCATGCTACACAGCAGTGAAACACAGGCTGTGACTGCTGTGGACATGTGTAAGCTTGCAATAAATGAAGCTAGTATGCTCTGCTGGATGTGTAATGTCAGTGTGCATACATGACAGAGTGTAAGCACCCTGAGAGAAAAGTCTGACATGAGAAGCATTAAATGTGTTGTGCAAGAGAGATGAGTGCACTGCTATGGTCATGTGTTGCATTTGGATGAGGACAGCTGTGTGAATAAGTGCCATACCCTAACAGTAGAGGCTACCTGTGGAAGAGATAGACCCAGGATGAGATAGTGAAGTAAGACCTTTAAATGTTGGGCCTCACAGAGGCAATGACAAGCAACCAAGACCTTTTGAGAAATGCTGTGCTTGAGAACACTTGGCAGGCCAAGTGAGACTGTAACCATGGCCTATGCCAGTGTTGCATTACCAGCCCATTTAAGAGTACCCTTCAATCATTGGGTAATAAACTGTGCTTAAGACCTGTTGAGTTAAGTGAAATCAATGTCATGGCCGATGGCAGTACTGGCTGAATGACACTCATGCTGGTGGCACATAAAAAGCAACATTCAAGCATGGTCGATGCCAGTACTGGCCCTCATGCCAGTGGCATGTAAAAAGCACACATTACACTCTCAGAGTGGTTGGCTTTAGGAAGGGCATCCAGCTGTAGAAACCTTGCCAGATCAGATTGGAACCTGGTGCAGCCTTTTGGCTTGCCAATCCTCAGTCAAACCGTCAAACCCATGCCAGCATGGAAAGCGGATGTTAAACTATGATGATAATGATGTTCCTCCACCCTTCTCTAATTCCCTTTTTCTCCCCTTCACCATTTTCTATCTGTTTCTCTCTTTCTCTGTCATTGCCCACACGTGACCATCTTTCTTTTTCTGCATGGATGTTCAAAGGACTGGACGTTTTCTTTCTGTCTTCTACTTTTCTCTTTACAAAGAAAATATTTCTCCCAGCATTCAATATTTTCCTCTTGTTCTGGTCGAATGACACTCCATATTTGTCTTCATTCCATTTCCTTGTATGTCTCCACTGTCCTTTTTTGTTTCCTGCTTTGACCCTCCATAAATCCTAAATTTTATTTTAGAATTTAAAGGAGCAACTGTCTTTGAAGATTTATATTGTCGTTTAAAGCTCGAAATGAGGAGTAGTTAGACAGGCAACAACTGTTGAAGGGTCGTTCTCTGTGTATACTTTTTTTCCCAATAACAATAATAATATGACTTGAGATGTTTGCCTTGCCTTAACGTTTGTTGTCCTATTTATATGTATATATATAAAATGTAACCACATGTGACTCGTTGGCGATTTTCTTCCTCCATCTTCCTTTCTATTGGACTTTTCTCTGTTTCTGAAGAAGAGCATTGCTGGAAACATTAAACCATCCTTCTTTCCTTTCCTGAGCGTCTGCTAATACTTTACATGTATTATGTCCTCATTGTTTTTTTGCTTTTTCTTTGTTCATCTTGTTTTAGATTTACTATATATACATATATATATATATATATATATATATATATACATACATACATACATACATATATATATATACTAGCAGAAATACCTGGCTTTGCCCGGGTTAAAGAGAATAATGAAATCTAAAAACGCTGTCTAGACTACGCAACCCTCAACTGTTAGTAGCTATGATACCATATTTCTACATTAATAACTCTCCAATCCATGCCAGCATGGAACATAGACATTAAGTGGAATGCCAGTCTCTCATCTACGAGGGCCTTGAAATCAATGTTACCAACTGGGGACTATGTGT
>NC_068990.1:49126957-49128074 GCF_001194135.2 Octopus bimaculoides
TGTGTGTGTGTGTGTGTGTGTGTGTGTGTGTGTGTGTGTGTGTGTATAGATGTAAGTATGTACATATACGTATGTATATATGCATATATATATATATATATTATTTATATTATATATATGCACATACACACACACATATATATACACACACACACACATATATACATACACACACACACATACACAACACACATATATAATAAAATATATACATCATCATCATCATCATCATCATCATCGTTTAACGTCTGCTTTCCATGCTAGCATGGGTTATGGCAAATGAAAGACGGAAGATGAAATATATGAGAATTTATTAATCACAACATCTAGCATCAATCCCTGATGGGTGGGACACTCAGCAACTGGTTCAGGAGCAACCGGCAGTTAAGATGTATCTCATCAGATGATAAATAGATGCAACTCATTAGAATAACAGTTCCACAATGTAACTTCTCATTTTGGAGAAAGAAAAGCAGCCAGAAGGAAGAAATATCTTCATTTATATAGAAAATCAAAAATAAAATTACAGTTGTAAAAAAATAGAAACAAACACGCAATATAGCGAGAAAAGTATTAAAAATAACCATTAAGAAATATTGATGTATAAATGCCTTTGGACAAGCTGCATGGCATGAGTACACTTGCTCATACAAGCATCAGTGAAAATGTGAGCATACGCACATGTGAGGTTTGGTGCACTCATGGTCACAATGCAAGTTAACTATCTACTTTGTGTTTGTAAGAATGGTCCCACTGCCTTGTGTGAAAGTACCTTTATATGCATGCAGGCATCTTGAGAATCTTTCAGAAGTTCTATTAATGATCTTCTTGTTAGTCCACAGAATAAATAGGGATTCCCTGGAGCAGAGACGGCATCTCCTGGAAATTATATTCTATGGTTTCACATACATTACTATGAACCAAGCTATGCAGTACTTCATTTTATCCTCTTTCAGGTGCCATACAAAATCTGCCAAAGATGATGAATGTCTCATTGATCGTCTTAAAGCTGGTGTCATGGTTACAATAATGATTCTTAAATGAATCAGCCATCTGTCCAATATATATATATATATATACATATATATATATATATATATATATATATACATATATA
>NC_068990.1:49128282-49128662 GCF_001194135.2 Octopus bimaculoides
ATATATAGCAATAAGAAAATGGAGGCGAATATGTGGTACTCATTGACTTACAGATAATGTCTGCAAGTCGATGAGTACCACATATTCCGCTCCATTTTCTTATTGCTATATAAATTAAGGGTAAAATTTCCTTTTACCCACACCCATTTATTACACTTGGTAAAAACACTAGTGTAATAGTAATTGGGTATCACTCCGGCAGTATATTGGATAGATATTATCCCTTAGTCGGTTGGATTCACAACTCCTAACTTTCTTGGAGTATATCGTCCGTCGTTTAACGTCCGCTTTCCATGCTAGCATGGGTTGGACGATTTGACTGAGGACTGGTGAAACCAGATGGCTACACCAGGCTCCAATCTGATTTGGCAGAGTTTCTA
>NC_068990.1:49128672-49128998 GCF_001194135.2 Octopus bimaculoides
AAACCAGATGGCTACACCAGGCTCCAATCTGATTTGGCAGAGTTTCTACAGCTGGATGCCCTTCCTAACGCCAACCACTGAGAGAGTGTAGTGGGTGCTTTTACGTGCCACTGGCACGAAGGCCAGTCAGTCAGTACAGGCAACGGCCACACTCAAAATGGTGTATTTTATGTGCCACCCGCACAAGAGCCAGTCCAGGGGCACTGGCAACGATCTCGCTCGAAAGTCCTTACACATGCCGCGCACACAAGTGCCAGAAAGGCGTCGCTGGGCACAAGTGCCATCACATATATATATATATATATATATATATATATACACACACT
>NC_068990.1:49129008-49129522 GCF_001194135.2 Octopus bimaculoides
ATATATATATATATATATATACACACACTCACACACTCACACACACACACACACACACACATGCATAAATATATATATATGTATATATATATATATATATGAGGGGGTGTGAGAAAATGAAGGACTGCTGCAATAAATGTGTGAATCAGAGAGGGGAATACATTGAATAAAATCATAACTGATCCTCCAGTATTTTGTCTTACCCAAAGCCAGGAACTTTGCAACACCACCTCATGTCGATGTGTGTGTGTGTATAGATAGATAGATATAGATAAATACATGCATGTATTCTTTTATTCTTTTACTTGTTTCAGTCATTTGACTATGGCCATGCTGGAGCATCACCTTTAGTCGAACAAATCGACTCCAAGACTTATTTTTTGTAAGCCTAGTACTTATTCTATCAGTCTCTTTTACCAGACTGCTCAGTTACAGGGATGTAAACACACCAACATCAGTTGTCAAATGACGATGGGGCTACAAACACAAACACACAAATATATACATATATATA
>NC_068990.1:49130470-49135504 GCF_001194135.2 Octopus bimaculoides
ATGTATATACACATGTAGATGTAAGTATGTACATATATGTGTGTATACATGTATATATATTCTTTGTATTATTACATTATTGAACGCACACGTCCTTTTTTGCAAGTAAGTCTACTATATATATATATATATATATATATATATATATATACGACGGGCTCCTTTCAGTTTCCGTCTACCAAATCCACTCACAAGGCTTTGGTCGGCCCAAGGCTATAGTAGTAGACACTTGTCCAAGGTGCCACACAGTGGGACTGAACCGGGAACCATATGGTTGGGAAGCAAGTTTCTAACCACACAGCCACTCCTCTGCCTATGTGTGTGTGTATGACATTAGTTTTTATATAGAATGGAATTCATGCAAACAATTACTTGTTAATTAAGCACTTAATATGATAATTTACCTGACCCATATTTTCCACCAAACATTTAATGAGAACAATAAGCATGTCTGTATCATCTGTCCAGTCACCAACTTCCCATTGTTCACGATGCCGGTCCACTACCATTCGTTTGCACACCAATTCTAATTCATCTGATACACAGCCATAATTCTGGGATATAAAAAATAAAAACACAAAAAAGTACAATTTAGAACTTAAAATACCATGAAAATATCTATAATGTAAAAATCTACATTTGTTTAGCTGTTTCATTTTTACATTTTAGCATGGTTGAGATGAATATAATTATTAAAGCATTATTTCATAGTCAGATGCCTTTCCTTACACTAACCCTTAGTTGTTGTTCATGTAAACAATCACATGCTTTTCATATAAACAATTCCACATATTTTTGAAAGCACAAAGCTAGCAGATGAATCATTAACAGAGAAGAAAAATGACAACAAAGTCACCATTTGTAGGCTGCAATTTTCAGAGAAGCATGAATGTAAACAAAACAGACACACATATGCACATGGTCTTGCAGCTCACCAATTCCCTGTCAAACCATCCTGCCCATATGCCAACTTGAAAAATGGATGCTAGGTGTACCTGTGTGGTAAAGTTAGCTTCCAGTCTCCTTACATGGCACCTTGAGCAAGTGTTTTCTACTAAAGCCTTGGGCTAACGAAAGCTTTGTGAGTAGATTTGGCAGATGAAAACTAAAAGAAGATAGTTGTGTGTATGTGTGTGCATATGTACGGATGTGTGCATATGTACGGATGTGTGCATGTGTGTGTGTTACTGTGTCATAGCCTTAACTTCCTGTGATAGTTGTAAATGAATGTCACCATCATGCAAATGGCATCCTTTCTTTCCAATCTTCCATGAAAGCATGCTGCATCATGGGGAATATTACTTTACTTGGAAACTGATTAGGGTTGGTGATATGAAAAGCATCCAGTTGTAGAAAATCTGCACCAACAAGTTCTGTGCAACCCATGCAAGCATGGAAAAGTGGGCGATGATGATTATGATGAGCTTCTTTCAGTTTCACGAGTTTTAGGTTGACTTGGAGCTATAGTGAAGGCATTTACTCAAGGTGCCATGCATTGGGAATAAACCTGAAACCTTGTGGTTCAAAAGCAAACATTTTAACCACACAACCACTTGTGTTATCCAATGTCCCTTTTTATCACATTGGTATGAGTTGACCACTTCAGGAGGAACCAAAAAACCAGAGGACTGAGCCATGCCCCAATGTCTGCTTTGGCATGGTTTCTACAGCTGGATACCCTTCCTAATGCCAAATACTTTACATAGTTACAGGATGCTTTTTTTTTTTATGCTACCAGCTGGATGCGCTTCATATCACCAATCCTAACCAGTTTCCAAGTAAGATAATATTCCCCATGGTCAGGCATGTTTTCATGGAAGATTGGAAAGAAAGGATGCTATTTGCATGATGGTGACATTCATTTACAACTATCAGGAACTCAATGCAAGAACACAGTAACATGCACACACATGCACACACACATGCACACACACACATGCACACACATGTGCATGCATGCACACATACACATGCCAAATACTCTTGCAAGACAAAATACCTCAACTGAGTAAGGGTATAGTATTGAAGAAGGTGAAAGTATGTTAGAGGGACAGTAACAGACATCTTGCTGTTGAGGAGATGTATGGTTTCCCTATCTAGAAGGGGAAAAAGAGATGGTGAGGACATACCTTCAAGGTACAAGGTGAATATGCGAAAGAGAATAGGGACAGAGGAACAGAAAAAGTGCATGGGTGCTACAGTGTAAGTATGCTAGAGTGTAAGTGTGCTGGAGTGTAAAAAGAGTGTGACACATGATTAGAGATGGACAGAGGTGAATACTGTGAATATAAGTATATAAGTTGGGGGGGAGAGAAAGGAAGGAAATAGGAATGGGTCAGGCAGGGGAAGTCAGTGATAAGGGACAGTAGTAGTAGGAATACAATATGAAATGTAGGGGAATAAATGATATCATTTACAGCCTCTGTGAAAGATGGTTAATAAAATGAGATGATCAACAGTTTTCTATTTTTCGGAGTGGGGAAGGAGGATTTTTAACTCTAAAATATGTTTTCTTTTAACTTTCAATTTGAAAGTACCAATGCATTTTAACTTCCCATGCAGTGTCTTTCTTTCTTTCTTGCCTTTAACCCTCCAACGCGGAGTATAGGCCACTTATAATTGAATTCCATGTCGCATAATTTTTCACTTCTGTACTTATACTCTGCCATGAATGTCCTCCTTTCTCTAGTTCCTTTTGTGTTGATCTATGCCACGAGTTCTTAGGCCTACCCCTCTTTCTATATCCATCCAAATTCCACTGTAAAGCACTTTGCTACATTTGGTGTGTCTTTTCTAATTGTGCTACCAATCCACTTCCACTTTTTCTTTAATATTTGCTCCCTAATTGAAACTTGATTTGTTCTTTGCCATAGCTCCATATTGCTTATGTGTTTGGGCCATCTGATCTTCTGTTGATGAATGATTGTATTTGCTTATTTGACTTAACTGTTGTTCGCCATGTCTCAGCCCCATACAATAACACCACTTTTACGTTAGTGTTAAAAATTCTTATTTTGTTCTTTATTGAAATCACACTTGCGCTCCAAACTGTTTTTTAACAGGTGGAAAGCGGTCCTTGCCTTACTTATTCTCGTCTTAATATCTTCGTTGGTGCTGCTTGAGAACGTTATCTTACTACCTAAATATGTAAACTCGGCTACATCCTCTAGTTGACCAGTTTCTAGTTTAATACATTCGCTGTTTTCTTCATTAACGCGCATAATTTTTGATTTGTCGCAGTTGACTTTCAAGCCTAGTTTGGCAGCTATTGCTTCTAATTTTGATGTTTTATTTTGAATTTGGCTATATGTTTGTGAAAGTAGCGCTCTATCATCTGCAAAGTCGAGATCTTCTAGAGCTTCTGCATCCGTCCATTCAATGCCTGTTTGGCTTTCAATCGTAGTTTCCTTCACAATCCAATCTATAACTAGTAGAAATAAAAAGGGAGAAAGCATACAGCCCTGTCGAACTCCTGTTTTTACTTCGAATTTATCCGTAGCTCCATTTCCATGCAAGACTCGGCATGACATTCCTTGGTAAGTTGCTCTTATTATAGATATATACTTGTCTGGTATGCCGTAGTGCTGCATAATTCTCCATAAGCCTTCCCTATCTCACTATCGAATGCTTTTTACGAAATCAATAAAATTAATATAAAGCGGTGCATTCCACTCTGCGCTTTGCTCCAAGATGATGCGAAGAGTGGCAATTTGATCTACACATGAACGGTTCTTCCTAAATCCAGCTTGTTCTTTACGCAACAATTTGTTTCCCATGCAGTGTGCCAGTAATTTTTTATTTGGTCTTAAGGGTTCTATGAAATCCAAAAAGATTCAGAACCTCTAGTTTAGGCATGTAATATGATGGAGTCAAAAGATATTTGCTGATGGTAGCCAATGCAGAAGTTATTATTATTGTATAGCCTTAAGTGAGCCCTGATAAAGCAAACCCATGGCACATAGGTTAACAGCTACAGTAGATTTGGTTGCTATTTCTAGAAGTTCATCAATGCAGAAGTTTTCTAAAGACATGAATAAACCAAATATCACAGAATATACACACACACTCAAAAGATACTGCCTACTTGTTGAAACATTACAGTAATAAAAATATACAGGTATAAAAACAATATTTCTAAAAAAATATCATAATGATGATGATGATGATAGTGGTGATGAAATTCCTAAGAAGTGTCAATTTTTACATACTCTTTTATACCGTATTGTTTAGATAATACACTGAATATAAAACCTTTTGAAAGGAAAATATTAACTTTCTTTGGAATATCATTATTATCATTGTCAGTAAAGATAATATGATGAAAATTATATTCCTAAAGAAGGTTTCTATTTTCTATTAAATAGCCTTCAGAAAAACACAGCAACAAATATTAGGAAATTATATCTCAAAAGTCTAAAACAAGAAAACATTATAATAAGCAAATGTACCTTTTTAGCATCTTCTTTGGTAAGTGATTCAGTAAGAAGACCTAATGCATCACCAACAGCATGTCCATAAATAGTTGCATAAATGCATTTGTACACTCGGTTAATCTCTTTCTGAGGAAGCTGGAATAATTTTATAAGAAAGTTTAAATTAGAGAAAAGTTTTTTTTTTCAACTTCAGTACCATACATGAATATATTTTGCTTTCATTAAATTTCTATTAATTTTCCTTTGTATATTTTTGGGAGATGTGATCTAAAACTGATGCATTTTGGTCTTGTTTGTAATTTAATTAATTAATACATAAATTGTTTGTTAGTTAGTTAGTCACTTCTTTAATTAGTTGCTGTGTACAAAAACTGAAAACCCAGATTCAGATTTCAAATCAAAATTTAAAATTAATATATAAGCTCAATACATAGGTACAGTTTTAACAGCAGAGATAATTATCTCTAGGTACGATGGCATGGCATCTTGAGCAAGTGTCTTCTACTATAGCCTCCGGCCAACCACAGCCATGTAAGTGGATTTGGTAGACAGAATCTGAAAGAAGCCTGTTGTGTGTGTGTGTGTGTGTGTGTGTGTGTGT
>NC_068990.1:49135604-49136351 GCF_001194135.2 Octopus bimaculoides
GTCAAATGACTGAAACAAGTAAAAGAGTAAAGAGTATATATGTATATATAAATAATAAATAATATTATATATATACGTGTGTGCTTGTGTGTGTGTGTGCATATATATGGGTACAGGACGTCTCCAACGGTGCAAATAACATGAAATACGTAAACAACAAGAAAAAATGGAAAACAGGACAGGTAAACACAGAGAAAGAACCTTTATCAGTTGTTTTCTACTCCTCATTTCGTGCATTCAACGACAATATGAGTCTTCGAATACAGTTGCTCCCATAAATTCTAAAATAAAATTTAGGATTTATGGAGGGCCAAATTTGGTAACAAAAAAATGACAGTGGAGACATACAAGGAAACCGAACGCAAACAAAAATGGAGGGTCGTTAGTCCAGAACGAGAGAAAAATAGTGATCTTGCCCCCACTGACTACCACTTCTTCCAGAATTTGGATAACATTTATAGGAAAAAAATTTAATTCCGACGATGCTTATAAAACAGGCCTTCTAAGATTTTATTGACTCTAGATTGCTAGGCTTTTACAGTTCCGGGCTGGACAAGCTACCGCTGAAATGGTAAAAGTGTATTGACAATATGGGTGCATGATTTGATGAATAAAACTATTCCTGGATCTTTTTTAAAACGGGGGCCACATTTTTCATTAATGTTTTACGTAGTGCTTTTGGTACCGAAAGACTTTCAAACTTCGTATACTTATCTATTTTGTGTTATAGAACAGAAAAATATTTTT
>NC_068990.1:49137753-49138647 GCF_001194135.2 Octopus bimaculoides
TTGTATTATATTTTGTTCATATTGTTATTGGTTTATGGGGAACGTATTGTCATATGTTGTGGTTTGTGGTTTGTTAGGGGTGTGTGTTAGTGTTCCATTCTAGTTTCCTATTCAGGCTAGGATTATCTTCTATTATGTGTGTAGCTTCTGTAATTTGTCTAAGTGCTGCGTCTCTGCTATGTGTGGATAAGATTTTAATTTCCATGTTGTTGAGTGAGCCTCCATGTTCTTGCTCAGCGTGCTGGTACAGAACTGATGAGCTCTTCCCTTCCTTAAGTTCCATCCAGAACGTAAGCGAGCAAGACAAATGAAAAGATACAAAATATAAAGATTAACCACAAACCCCTTTCGTTGTTACCACTTACGTAATTATGTAATTGTCCGCAACTCTTCAGTGTGATCGTCATAGCAATATAATTTGCAGAACTATATACGAGACGTCCGCATGAGATTAAACATGTATATAGTTCTACCAATTACATTTGGGGCTATATTTCTAAAGTCTTCGTTTTGGCGCGCCAAATACTGGAAATAAATCTGCAGAAAATAATTCTCTGCAGTGAATTTTGCCGGTTAGAGAACATGGTTATTTAAATTTATGTAATTGCGTAATTATCCACAACTCTTCAGTGTGATCGTCATAGCAATATAATTTGCAGAACTATATACGAGACGTCCGCATGAGATTAAACATGTATATAGTTCTACCAATTACATTTGGGGCTATATTTCTAAAGTCTTCGTTTTGGCGCGCCAAATACTGGAAATAAATCTGCAGAAAATAATTCTCTGCAGTGAATTTTGCCGGTTAGAGAACATGGTTATTTAAATTTATGTAATTGCGTAATTATCCACAACTCTTCAGTGTGATCGTCATAGCAATATAATTTGCAG
>NC_068990.1:49138832-49140542 GCF_001194135.2 Octopus bimaculoides
CATACACACAGAAGCTGTAACAACAAGAACTAAAGATGTATATATTTACCACCTGAATAAATGTTGTTTAAGTTGATAGTCTGGAGTTCAGCGTTCCGTTATATTCTAATTCTATAGTAGGAAAGACAGGTATACATCTAATGATGTATAACCCACTTTACTATACTTGTGACCCCCGACGTGATTCGATCACGCAGCCCGCTGAGCTGCAATAATCCACTTTCTACTAAAGTGGTGACCCCGACGAAGAAAAAACGCGGCATGAATTCTGGACTACCAACTTATAACTGGTGAACCCGACTAAAGAACAAATACGGCCATGGAGACCGAACTACGCTCGACATCTCCAACCATAGTCAACACGACTCAACAAGGGCGGTTTTTATTCTCGCCTCTGTTAGAGTGGATTTTTCCACTCACGAAAAACAGACATGAATTACGGCCTGCTTTTTGTTGTGTTCTTGTGTGTCGCATTCACACTCTCACATATACATACATATTTTATGCCACACAATAACTCTTGTTATTCATTTCATGGTCACATGTGAGTAAAGAGGAGTGGTGGAGGGAAGAAAAGGGAGGAAGTGGAATGAAGGTGAGCGACGAGAGACAGGGAGGAAGAGAGTAAGAGAGAGATATGTATAGCAGTGAAGGGGAGAAGCAAGGACAACAGAAGGAAGGAGAACGGGCGGGGGAGATAGGTAAGAAGAAAGATAGATAGACAGAAAGATAGAGTCGCGTCAGAAATATAAAGTTGAAACTTATTTGCAAACGGATGCGCCGCGTTCGATAATATAATAATACAAATGATATATGAGCGTATGCATGCATACATACATATATGTACATACCTACATCTACATGTATATGTAGATGCATGTCCGGGTACAGGACATCAGAAAAGTGAACGGGCACATAAAAAGCAAAAACGGACTTTGTTTACAGACAACAGAACGAACACATAGGAAAACAGACAAGCCACTTATGGAATTATTCCTTCATCAGCTGCCTCTATTCTAAACTAGGCGTTTCGAAGATAAGGCAGGGCGAACTCTTAGAATAGTTCTTCCTGAGTAGTGGATTAACTCACTAAACAGAAGCTTCCAAGGTAGCAAACACAAACCAAGACAGGGAAAATTAGACAATGAAAACAACATTAAAAGGCCTTAGGGCCAAACGCGATGAGATATTGAACGTTAGTGATATTACGAAGCTAGACGGAGAAATAGTAGTCTCGTCTTGCCTTTATGCCGGTTGGTTGAGAAAGGAATAAGTGACCGCAGGTCACATGTGAGCAAAGAGGAGTGGTGGAGGGAGGAAAAGGGAGGAAGTGAAACGAAGGTGAGCGACGGCTAGGACTTAATCTTTCTAAGCCTAGTACTTATTCTATCGGTGTCTTGTGCCGAGCCGCTAAGTTATGTGGACGTAAACACACTAACACCGGTTGTCAAGCGATGTTGGTGGGACAAACACAGACACACGCAAACATATACATAAATATATATATATATACGACGGGCTTCTTTCAGTTTCCGTCTACCAAATCTACTCACAAGGCTTTGGTCGGCCCGAGGCTATAGTAGAAGATATTTGCCAAAGGCGCCACGCAGTGGGACTGAACCCTGAACCATGTGGTTGGTAAGCAAGCTACTTACCACACAACCACTCCTGTGTATTACATATATATATATATATATATATATATATATA
>NC_068990.1:49142685-49145360 GCF_001194135.2 Octopus bimaculoides
CTTATTTCTTTTTTTATTTTTCTAAAATTTTTGTTGCGTCTTGCAACCTTTTCCATAGTATTGACTCCAGTAAAAACTATAGAAAAGGTGGAAATTTTACCGGCGGATGTGTTAAATTGTAAGGTACTAAAAGAGAATGACTCTCCCCAGACACAACAGAATATGCTTCAACACGAACTCACCTAAAGAATCTTGCAAACCAAATCCAAAAACGTTTATATACACACGTATATGTACACACACACACACACGTGTGTGTGTATTCATTTATTCAGTTACTTGTTTCAGTCATTTGACTGCGGCCATGTTGGAGCATCGCCTTTAGTCGAACCAATCGACCCCAGGACTTATTCTTTGTAAGCCTAGTACTTATTCTATCGGCCTTTTTTGCTGAACCGCTAGTTTACGCGGACATAAACACTCCAACATCGATTGTCAAGCGATAGTGGGAGGACAAGCACAGGCATTCACATATATACAGGCGTAGGAGTGGCTGTGTGGTAAGTCGTTTGCTTACCAACCACATGGTTCCGGGTTCAGTTCCACTGTCTTGTACTATATATATCCTCGGGCCGACCAAAGCCTTGTGAGTGAATTTGGTAGACTAAAACTTAAAGAAGCCCGTCGTATATGTTTGTGTGTGTTTGTGTTTGTACCCCAACACCGCTTGACAACCGATGGTGTGTTTAGTGTCCCCGTAACATAGCGGTTCGGCGAAAGGCACTGATAGAATAAGTACTAGGCTTACAAAGATTAAGTGCTCCAACATGGTGATTAAGGCCGTGCTCCAACATGGTCGCAGTCAAATGACTGAAACAAATAAAATGATAAATGAATATATGTGACGGGCGTTTTTCATGTGTATGTATGTAGGTATATGTTTATGGATTCTATCGATTATATTCTTCTCTTATAAAATTATCAATTTTATTTTTATTTTGTACTAAATTAGCAAACCACAGTATGCATAAATTATCATTGTGCCATGAGAAGTCCTCATCCCTCATCTCTCCTTCTAAAGAAGTATAAGCAGTCTTCTTTGTGTTGCTTTCTTTCGAAGTTTAAACCGCTGTCATTATCTCTCTCCTGTTTGAGTGCAGTAAATTTGTTGTCGAATAATATTTTTCTTTCAATTTTCCCATGATTTAATAGTTCGTCCTTTTAATAACTTTTCGTCGTTTTCTTTTCTTGATTGCATTTTTTAAATGCTTTTAAAGAATCTTTCTTTCATTAGCACCATTGCGGATGCTTTGTTTTACAATGGTTTTCGATCTTATTATATAAATCAGTTTATCTGGATCTGCTCCACTAAAAGCGAACCAACTCCTCTCCCTAAACAATTTTCATACAGTTCATTGCAAGATTTATCTAAATATTTAATCCCTGAAAATGATAAATCTTTCGCTGTTCCCTAAAAAATTGCTTGTAGAATACATTTTATAATGTGAAGCGTTTGAATAAATAAAAACAGGAATGAAACAAGTTACCAGTTGTATATGAGGCAAGTTCGATTAATTCGTATCATTTATTTTTTTCGCAAAATGTGTCAACTACAGATCCCAGTAATCTAATATACATAAAGGGTATCAGAAAAAGAGAGAGAGAAAGAAAGAAGGGGAGATGATAATTTATGACTGAATTCGGAGACAAACGGCTGCTGTGGCTTCTTCACTAGCTTCATCCCACACCCTCAGATCGATATCAGGTTTTCGTGCCATTCTCTGCGTTCTGTCTTTCACGCTCTCTCTCTCCTGCTCTATCTTTTACTGACTCTCTCATTCAATCATTGGCTTTTGCTCACTCTCTCTTTCTCATGTTTTTACATTATGGTCGATTACTGCCGAATTACTGCAACGAGTAAGTGAATTGTATTTTTATCTTTCTCAGCTTCCTCCCCACATTTTTTCTTCTCTAAGAGGTTTGCTTTCATACTTGCTATCCGCTTGATCTTAGATTTTAGATCTGCAGGTTTGTTTTTAAGCTCATTTAATTTTGTTAAATTTTCATCAGCTCAGAACACAAACTAATATAGATGACAATGTCAATGATGATCACAGCAACGACTACGACGACGACAGCACAGTGTATATAGCATTGGATCATTTGAGTACATTCCATGGATCATATTTCTATTCGATATATGCCGGTACATGACTAGTATTTTGTGAGGACACGCGCGCTCAGATGCACCAGATCATCTTCATTCCAAAAACAACCGTCACTACTGTCACCATCATAATCACAAAACATGCGTCATCAACGTATACATCAAATGCATCGACAAGTTTGATTTATAACACACTTATTTTAATTGTTAGTTGAAATCATTGGATTTGTTTTTGAAAAAAACAAAAAAACTCACCAAATTTTATATCCAATATTTTCCATTAGAAAAATGACCACTTAAAGACAGGCGGTGGTTCAAGTATGCCTGAAAAGACGAATCACCTTTTAGAAGTTTCTGAGCATGGGACCAGATTTCGCTATTTTCGGATGTTTCAAGCCCCAAGACATCACACCCGTACCAACACATACCAACATCTACACAAGAACCAGCGAAGGAAACAATGTAGTCATTCGATATGCTAGAAATAGTAGACAAATTTCATTCATTGAACATCTTAAAAACATTAGACAATTTGACTTCTGTCGTCCTATATATATGCATATATATA
>NC_068990.1:49145878-49150340 GCF_001194135.2 Octopus bimaculoides
TATATATATATATATATATATATATATATACATATATAAATATAAAATATATATATATTTATATATAAATTCATATATATATATATATATATATATATATATACATCCATCCATATCCATATGAACATACATATATACATACATACACATATACCTACCTACCTACCTACCTTCCTACCTACCAACCTACCAACATACCTACTTACCTACATGCATACATACAAATAAACAAACATAGACAAAAAGATAGCTGGTCATGTGCGAAATGTCTTTGGATAGTAGGATTTATCAACCAAGGCTGATCTGCAGTGGAACTACACACAATATTTGCCTTAGCACAAGTGTCACAAAATACCTTTATATTCAAATATACAGGTTGTATAAATATACGCAGATACGTCTATGTGCTTTACTATTATTATATACAGAATGATGTACTTACTTCTAATGATTTTTTCTATCAGTTGTATAGATACAAATGAGTGTACAAGAATATACTTTTAATAGAAGTATGTATATTGTATGCAAGTGTGTGTTTGTGTATAAATATATATATATTAGCTTAAAAGTCACCCGACAGGGTGGCTTTTAAGCTAGCTCCTGTGGAGGGCTCTTCATTGGTCCTTGGGCCCAAAATGATACTTCATGCACTAAGTACATATTAAATTTTATTAAACTTAAACAATATTTTTCAAGCAATGAACAATTTTCTTCAAAACAATGATATAATTTGTTGACTTGGAACTTATTGCAAAGCTGCATGATAAACGACATTTTTTGTCTTCCCATTCAGGGTCAGTACAAATAGCTTGTTTCCATTCTGTACCCTTGAACAACCAACATATAGCTGGTCGTAGGCAACAATAAACTTACCTTTTAAAAGTTCAATGATAATTCTTCTGCCGTCACTTAATTTAAAGACAATTTGATGAATTACTGTTTTCATACAAACAATTATCTGTAGTAACTGGTACATATCTAAACTCCTGTTCATAGTTTGTAGGAAAATTATGCCATTGTCACTAAACACTATTTTAAAGTGTGATTTTTATGGTTTGGAATTGCTCTAAATGTATTTGACCATAAAGATGTTTGAAATTTAGTATTTTTTAGTATTTTTTAAGGTAATAATAAAATTAGTTGAATCTATTTTCATGCAGACAGAGTGCACTAAGTTTCCATAGCTCTGACGGCCAATGGCCTGAAAATAGGTCCGACAAATTTTATTGACATTTGAAAAAATATTAAGTTTCCAACATTTTTATGGTAAAGAATTATGAGAGGTAATATTGTATGAGAGAGTGAGTTCAATATGTATATCAGTTCCAAATGTTATGAAGCATGTGTTATGGTTAAATTACTTGATACAGTTATAATATTTAGAGAAAGATTTTTTCAAAATGTTTATTTTGGAAATTACTTTTGGAAATAGTTATATTATTTAGAGAAATATTCATTTCAAAATGCTAGGATTAAGAAAACCAAGAATGAAGAATAGTAGAAGTGTCATTGAATAGTGAGAGAGGGTTAAAGCATGAGGAATAGTAGAAGTGTTATTGAATAGTGAGAGGAGTAAGGTTTAAAAAGTGTGACACACTGACATTTGCTTTCATATTTATTATTATAGAAATCTGTGGGAAAGGCATAGGTAGAAGTTCCATAAGATGCACCCAGTTTAAGCTGTGGACACAAGAAGTGCAGCGATGTCTGAGGAAGGTTAACAGGAAAACTAGTTTTTGTGTGTGGAAGGTGCACAGGTACAATTAACACTAACAATGTATAGAAAATAGACTCCATCAAATGCCAGGGTGAAAACTAGAAGTAGTTGATAGCTTCCATTACCTACGTGTCCAAGTCAGTAGTGTGGAGGGTGTTGGGTGTGGATACTCTGAGAGCATAGCTATTAGAATAAGAATGGGTTGGACAAAGTTCAGAGGGCTCCCACCACTGTTGGTAACAAAGGGCCTCTCCCTCAGAGTGAACAGCCATGCTACATGGCAGTGAAACATGGGCTGTGACTGCCGAGGACATGCAAAGGCTTGAAAGAAATGAAGCTAGTACACTTTGCCGGGTGTGCAATCTCAGTGTGCATGTATGACATAGTGTAAACATCTTGAGAGAAATGTTGGGCATCAGATGTAGTGTACAAGAGAGATGACTGCATTGGTATGGACTTGTGATGCATATGGATGTGGACAGCTGTGTGAAGAAGTGTTGATCTCTATTATCAGAAGGAAGTTGTGGAAGGAGACCCAGTAAGACATGGGATGAAGTAGTGAAGCATGATTTTGAACGTTGAGCCTCAATGACCAGTGACTGAGACCTTTGGTGATATTTTGTGCTTGAGAAGACTTGTCAAGCCAAATGAAATCATAGTTGTGGCCATTGTTGGTGTCACATAACTGGCACCCATGCTCGTGGCATGTAAAAAGCACCTTTCAAATGTTGGGCCTCATGGAAGCAATGACAAATGACCAAACCCTTTGGCAATATGCTGTGTTTGAGAAGAAGACCTATGAAGCCAAGTAAAATTGTAGTTGTGGCAGATACTGGTGTCACATGACTGGCACCCATACCAGTGGCATGTAAAAGCACCCATTATACTGTCAGTGGTTGGCGTTAGGAAGGGCATCCAGCTGTAGAAGCCACGCCAAACAAGACTGGAATCTGGCGCAGGCTCCTCAGTTTACCAGCCTGGGTCAAACAATCCAATCCATGCCAGCATGAGCAACAAACACTAAATGATGATGTGTGTGTGTGTGTATGTGTATGCATTTGATATAAGCATACTGTAGGTGATTGTTCACCAATAGATGGCAGCACATGTTTTGTAAACATACATCCTGTTTTGAGCCTACATTAATGCATTGGATGCAGAGGGATTTTTAAAGCCATTTTTGGGTAAAAAAGGTGTATCTTATAGGCCATCAATTACGGTATATATATATATATATATATATATGTAGGTGTATATTTGTATAAATATATACATACACACCTACATATATGTGTATAAATATGTATAAAACTGAAGAGTATATTTGCATACTGGAAATAAATCCTTTTAAACACTAAGATAGTAAACTAGAAGTAGTCTATAGCTTCCATTACCTCGGTGACATAATTAGCAGGAGAGGTATTGTTCTGAAACTATATTAGCCTGGTAAGAATGGGTTGGTTTAAGTTCAGGTAATTACTATCATTGCTGGCAGCTATAATATTTTCCCTGAAAGTGAAGGGCAGATTGTTTGATGCTTGTCTTAGGACTGTGATGTTGCAGGGTAGCAAGACACAGGCCTGAAATGCAGAATATTTGCAAAGGTTTAAAAGAAATGAAGATAGTATGTTCCAATGGATGTGTGATGCTAGTGTGCAGGAATGCCAGTTACAAATGACCTAAAAGAAAAATAGGACATAATGAAAGATGACTGTAGCATACTAAAGTTCCACTCTAAGTTAGTGGAAACTGCAGAAGAAGGACACCATGAAAAATTTGGGATGAAATAGTGAAAGCTGATCTAAAATTGCTCTTTCTCAGAAAGATGATAGAGGGCTGTATACAGGATGACATCTTATAGTGCTACAGAAAACTTGTCTGCCTATGGCTAAATACACTTTAATACAAAGGTAATATTTAGGAAGCTGTGATAGTGGTAGACTTTCTTCATTGCCTACTTTAACATGATCTCTTGACCCATGTGTAATGGAGTTCATTCCAGGTCTTTGGTCTGAGAATAACTTATTCTCTTCTTTCCAGCAGTCACTGAGGTGGTGGAAACAGTCATGGAGACTGCTGTTCATCCTTGGACTAAGCTGAATTAGGTATGATCATGTTTGAAATGTCTTCCAGGGAGTGACATTATTTTAAGGAGCATAAGTTATTAAAATTGTTAGTATATAAAATACCAGCTTTACACTATATGTGTGTGTGCCTCCCTCCCCCTCTGTCTGTCTGTCTGTCTGTCTCTCTTGCTCTCTCTCTCTCTCTCTCTCTCTGACTGGTTAACCATCTATCTCCTTTACAGCAAGACACCTGTTTCTATCTCTCTGTCACACTCTGACCTCTCATCACCTGGCACAAGGCCACCTCCTCCAATGCCTCCCCCATCTCAAAGAATCTTTGTCTTGCGAGTTACTTGGTGACCCCACGAGTGCTGGTGCATCCAGTTCACACTGTAAACTGGTTGGTGTTTGGAAAGGTATCTAGCTGTAAAAACCATGCCAGAACAGGCCTTGCCAGTGCTGGTGCCACGTAAAACGCACTCAGTCCACTCAGTAGGGTGGTTGGTGTTAGGAAGGGCATCCAGCCATAAAAACCCTGCCAAAACAGACCGTGAAGCCTGGTGCAGTCTTCTGCCTAGGCAGCCCTTGTCAAACTGCTCAATCCACGCCAACAGGGAAAACAGACGTTAAATGATGATGATGATGACGATGATAATGATTATATATATATATATATATA